>NW_027136145.1:0-129295 GCF_039906515.1 Pseudorca crassidens
GAAACCGATTTCAGGAGGCAGACTGGAATTGCATTGAAAGCATAGGAAAAGAGGCAGAACGTCCACAATGATGCACTTGGCCAAAAAGGGCGTATGCGTTTTTTCCTGAATATATTCAGGAAAAAACGCATACGCCCTTTTTGGCCAACCAAGCAAGCTTGCAAAGGAAATCTGCACTACAATGAAGTCTCACTTCCCCCCGGTCAAAAGGGCCATCTGAAAAAAGTGTAAAATCCAGAAAGGCAGGACAGGCCATGGAGAACTGGGAGCCTTGTTATGCTGATGGGCGGGATGTAAATTGCCAACAGACACTCGGGAGAAGTGTATGGTGTTTCCTGAAACATCTAAAAAACAAAGCAACAGAGCCTAGGGCACTTCCACTTATGGTCCTATAGCTTAGGGAAATTAAAATCAAAAAGACACAGCCACCCCAAAGTTTGGGACGCCTCTGTTTACAAGAACCTCGTTTACAGTACAAGTTCAACATCGCAGAAAGTGAAAAATGGATAAAGAAGTTGTGGTATTTACTTACAAAGCAATATCACTCAGCAATGAAATCTATGTCATCAGGCCCTTAGCAGCACAATGAGTGGATTCAGGTATGATGATTCTAACTGAAATAAGTCACACAGAAAAAGAAACATCATAAGATATCAGTAATACACGGAATGTAAACTTGGCTACACAGGAACTGAATTACAGAACAGAACAGGGTCTCAAATTTAGAAAACCAACTTATGCTTGCTTAAGGGGAAAGGTGAGTTGGGGTGCTGCATAAAACCAGAGATTGAAATGAGCACAGATAAAGTTCCTTAAGCCAAATATGGAATAGACAAGAGCTACTCCTTGCTCAACGAAATGGACTCAACACCGCATATTAAATGCCTAAGAATGTACCTGACTAGTAAGTATCTTAAAACCTATGGATTGCTATGTCTCCGAAAGAGAATCAAGCATGTGTACAGGGGCATAAACGCAGCAGTGATAGGATTGGAGAGGTTCGGTGAGCAAATGAAGACCCTTTGAAGTCATATTGCATGGTACCCATTCCACGGGTTTCAACTACCCAGGTTTAAGGTATTCTTCCTTCAGCTAAAACATGCATGTGGAACCTAGAGTATGATCAACCATGTGATCGGGAGACGTGTTCAAATATGTCTCAGTTTTCGTACCCTGGTACTCGGGTGCAACATTCCAGACGCTTTACTAACACCCTCCCGACTTGGAGAGTCAGTCCCTTTAACCTCCTGTTTGGCCCAGTTTGCAATTTCTGCGGAAGATGAACAGGAATAGCGAGAACCAATGAGAGACTAGCTGGAGGTGTCTGGACGGGCAAATTTAACTCTCATTTCCCACCAGGAAGAGGAATTAACCAAAGGCTCAGCGTGCCGTGCCGGAACCAGATTAGGGCCTGAAGCCATCCTGCGGTGTTGCGGCCAGCTCAAAAGAAAGCGAGTTGAAGAAAGGAGCTCAGGGGCACTGTAATTCACAAACCTGCAGAGTTATAAATGACAGCTATCGTCCAAAAATATACTGAAGTAAGGCTGCCAAGAGGACTTGAAAGCGGGGCAGAATTGCAGGAAACCGATTTCAGGAGGCAGACTGAATTGCATTGAAAGCATAGGAAAAGAGGCAGAACGTCCACAATGATGCACTTGGCCAAAAAGGGCGTATGCGTTTTTTTCCTGAATATATTCAGGAAAAAACGCATACGCCCTTTTTGGCCAACCAAGCAAGCTTGCAAAGGAAATCTGCACTACAATGAAGTCTCACTTCCCCCCGGTCAAAAGGGCCATCTGAAAAAAGTGTAAAATCCAGAAAGGCAGGACAGGCCATGGAGAACTGGGAGCCTTGTTATGCTGATGGGCGGGATGTAAATTGCCAACAGACACTCGGGAGAAGTGTATGGTGTTTCCTGAAACATCTAAAAAACAAAGCAACAGAGCCTAGGGCACTTCCACTTATGGTCCTATAGCTTAGGGAAATTAAAATCAAAAAGACACAGCCACCCCAAAGTTTGGGACGCCTCTGTTTACAAGAACCTCGTTTACCGTACAAGTTCAACATCGCAGAAAGTGAAAAATGGATAAAGAAGTTGTGGTATTTACTTACAAAACAATATCACTCAGCAATGAAATCTATGTCATCAGGCCCTTAGCAGCACAATGAGTGGATTCAGGTATGATGATTCTAACTGAAATAAGTCACACAGAAAAAGAACCATCATAAGATATCAGTAATACACGGATGGCTACACAGGAACTGAATTACAGAACAGAACAGGGTCTCAAATTTAGAAAACCAACTTATGCTTGCTTAAGGGGAAAGGTGAGTTGGGGTGCTGCATAAAACCAGAGATTGAAATGAGCACAGATAAAGTTCCTTAAGCCAAATATGGAATAGACAAGAGCTACTCCTTGCTCAACGAAATGGACTCAACACCGCATATTAAATGCCTAAGAATGTACCTGACTAGTAAGTATCTTAAAACCTATGGATTGCTATGTCTCCGAAAGAGAATCAAGCATGTGTACAGGGGCATAAACACAGCAGTGATAGGATTGGAGAGGTTCGGTGAGCAAATGAAGACCCTTTGAAGTCATATTGCATGGTACCCATTCCACGGGTTTCAACTACCCAGGTTTAAGGTATTCTTCCTTCAGCTAAAACATGCATGTGGAACCTAGAGTATGATCAACCATGTGATCGGGAGACGTGTTCAAATATGTCTCAGTTTTCGTACCCTGGTACTCGGGTGCAACATTCCAGACGCTTTACTAACACCCTCCCGACTTGGAGAGTCAGTCCCTTTAACCTCCTGTTTGGCCCAGTTTGCAATTTCTGCGGAAGATGAACAGGAATAGCGAGAACCAATGAGAGACTAGCTGGAAGGTGTCTGGACGGGCAAATTTAACTCTCATTTCCCACCAGGAAGAGGAATTAACCAAAGGCTCAGCGTGCCGTGCCGGAACCAGATTAGGGCCTGAAGCCATCCTGCGGTGTTGCGGCCAGCTCAAAAGAAAGCGAGTTGAAGAAAGGAGCTCAGGGGCACTGTAATTCACAAACCTGCAGAGTTATAAATGACAGCTATCGTCCAAAAATATACTGAAGTAAGGCTGCCAAGAGGACTTGAAAGCGGGGCAGAATTGCAGGAAACCGATTTCAGGAGGCAGACTGGAATTGCATTGAAAGCATAGGAAAAGAGGCAGAACGTCCACAATGATGCACTTGGCCAAAAAGGGCGTATGCGTTTTTTCCTGAATATATTCAGGAAAAAACGCATACGCCCTTTTTGGCCAACCAAGCAAGCTTGCAAAGGAAATCTGCACTACAATGAAGTCTCACTTCCCCCCGGTCAAAAGGGCCATCTGAAAAAAGTGTAAAATCCAGAAAGGCAGGACAGGCCATGGAGAACTGGGAGCCTTGTTATGCTGATGGGCGGGATGTAAATTGCCAACAGACACTCGGGAGAAGTGTATGGTGTTTCCTGAAACATCTAAAAAACAAAGCAACAGAGCCTAGGGCACTTCCACTTATGGTCCTATAGCTTAGGGAAATTAAAATCAAAAAGACACAGCCACCCCAAAGTTTGGGACGCCTCTGTTTACAAGAACCTCGTTTACCGTACAAGTTCAACATCGCAGAAAGTGAAAAATGGATAAAGAAGTTGTGGTATTTACTTACAAAGCAATATCACTCAGCAATGAAATCTATGTCATCAGGCCCTTAGCAGCACAATGAGTGGATTCAGGTATGATGATTCTAACTGAAATAAGTCACACAGAAAAAGAAACATCATAAGATATCAGTAATACACGGAATGTAAACTTGGCTACACAGGAACTGAATTACAGAACAGAACAGGGTCTCAAATTTAGAAAACCAACTTATGCTTGCTTAAGGGGGGGGGGGGAAAGGTGAGTTGGGGTGCTGCATAAAACCAGAGATTGAAATGAGCACAGATAAAGTTCCTTAAGCCAAATATGGAATAGACAAGAGCTACTCCTTGCTCAACGAAATGGACTCAACACCGCATATTAAATGCCTAAGAATGTACCTGACTAGTAAGTATCTTAAAACCTATGGATTGCTATGTCTCCGAAAGAGAATCAAGCATGTGTACAGGGCATAAACGCAGCAGTGATAGGATTGGAGAGGTTCGGTGAGCAAATGAAGACCCTTTGAAGTCATATTGCATGGTACCCATTCCACGGGTTTCAACTACCCAGGTTTAAGGTATTCTTCCTTCAGCTAAAACATGCATGTGGAACCTAGAGTCTGATCAACCATGTGATCGGGAGACGTGTTCAAATATGTCTCAGTTTTCGTACCCTGGTACTCGGGTGCAACATTCCAGACGCTTTACTAACACCCTCCCGACTTGGAGAGTCAGTCCCTTTAACCTCCTGTTTGGCCCAGTTTGCAATTTCTGCGGAAGATGAACAGGAATAGCGAGAACCAATGAGAGACTAGCTGGAGGTGTCTGGACGGGCAAATTTAACTCTCATTTCCCACCAGGAAGAGGAATTAACCAAAGGCTCAGCGTGCCGTGCCGGAACCAGATTAGGGCCTGAAGCCATCCTGCGGTGTTGCGGCCAGCTCAAAAGAAAGCGAGTTGAAGAAAGGAGCTCAGGGGCACTGTAATTCACAAACCTGCAGAGTTATAAATGACAGCTATCGTCCAAAAATATACTGAAGTAAGGCTGCCAAGAGGACTTGAAAGCGGGGCAGAATTGCAGGAAACCGATTTCAGGAGGTAGACTGGAATTGCATTGAAAGCATAGGAAAAGAGGCAGAACGTCCACAATGATGCACTTGGCCAAAAAGGGCGTATGCGTTTTTTCCTGAATATATTCAGGAAAAAACACATACGCCCTTTTTGGCCAACCAAGCAAGCTTGCAAAGGAAATCTGCACTACAATGAAGTCTCACTTCCCCCCGGTCAAAAGGGCCATCTGAAAAAAGTGTAAAATCCAGAAAGGCAGGACAGGCCATGGAGAACTGGGAGCCTTGTTATGCTGATGGGCGGGATGTAAATTGCCAACAGACACTCGGGAGAAGTGTATGGTGTTTCCTGAAACATCTAAAAAACAAAGCAACAGAGCCTAGGGCACTTCCACTTATGGTCCTATAGCTTAGGGAAATTAAAATCAAAAAGACACAGCCACCCCAAAGTTTGGGACGCCTCTGTTTACAAGAACCTCGTTTACAGTACAAGTTCAACATCGCAGAAAGTGAAAAATGGATAAAGAAGTTGTGGTATTTACTTACAAAGCAATATCACTCAGCAATGAAATCTATGTCATCAGGCCCTTAGCAGCACAATGAGTGGATTCAGGTATGATGATTCTAACTGAAATAAGTCACACAGAAAAAGAAACATCATAAGATATCAGTAATACACGGAATGTAAACTTGGCTACACAGGAACTGAATTACAGAACAGAACAGGGTCTCAAATTTAGAAAACCAACTTATGCTTGCTTAAGGGGAAAGGTGAGTTGGGGTGCTGCATAAAACCAGAGATTGAAATGAGCACAGATAAAGTTCCTTAAGCCAAATATGGAATAGACAAGAGCTACTCCTTGCTCAACGAAATGGACTCAACACCGCATATTAAATGCCTAAGAATGTACCTGACTAGTAAGTATCTTAAAACCTATGGATTGCTATGTCTCCGAAAGAGAATCAAGCATGTGTACAGGGGCATAAACGCAGCAGTGATAGGATTGGAGAGGTTCGGTGAGCAAATGAAGACCCTTTGAAGTCATATTGCATGGTACCCATTCCACGGGTTTCAACTACCCAGGTTTAAGGTATTCTTCCTTCAGCTAAAACATGCATGTGGAACCTAGAGTATGATCAACCATGTGATCGGGAGACGTGTTCAAATATGTCTCAGTTTTCGTACCCTGGTACTCGGGTGCAACATTCCAGACGCTTTACTAACACCCTCCCGACTTGGAGAGTCAGTCCCTTTAACCTCCTGTTTGGCCCAGTTTGCAATTTCTGCGGAAGATGAACAGGAATAGCGAGAACCAATGAGAGACTAGCTGGAGGTGTCTGGACGGGCAAATTTAACTCTCATTTCCCACCAGGAAGAGGAATTAACCAAAGGCTCAGCGTGCCGTGCCGGAACCAGATTAGGGCCTGAAGCCATCCTGCGGTGTTGCGGCCAGCTCAAAAGAAAGCGAGTTGAAGAAAGGAGCTCAGGGGCACTGTAATTCACAAACCTGCAGAGTTATAAATGACAGCTATCGTCCAAAAATATACTGAAGTAAGGCTGCCAAGAGGACTTGAAAGCGGGGCAGAATTGCAGGAAACCGATTTCAGGAGGCAGACTGGAATTGCATTGAAAGCATAGGAAAAGAGGCAGAACGTCCACAATGATGCACTTGGCCAAAAAGGGCGTATGCGTTTTTTCCTGAATATATTCAGGAAAAAACGCATACGCCCTTTTTGGCCAACCAAGCAAGCTTGCAAAGGAAATCTGCACTACAATGAAGTCTCACTTCCCCCCGGTCAAAAGGGCCATCTGAAAAAAGTGTAAAATCCAGAAAGGCAGGACAGGCCATGGAGAACTGGGAGCCTTGTTATGCTGATGGGCGGGATGTAAATTGCCAACAGACACTCGGGAGAAGTGTATGGTGTTTCCTGAAACATCTAAAAAACAAAGCAACAGAGCCTAGGGCACTTCCACTTATGGTCCTATAGCTTAGGGAAATTAAAATCAAAAAGACACAGCCACCCCAAAGTTTGGGACGCCTCTGTTTACAAGAACCTCGTTTACCGTACAAGTTCAACATCGCAGAAAGTGAAAAATGGATAAAGAAGTTGTGGTATTTACTTACAAAACAATATCACTCAGCAATGAAATCTATGTCATCAGGCCCTTAGCAGCACAATGAGTGGATTCAGGTATGATGATTCTAACTGAAATAAGTCACACAGAAAAAGAACCATCATAAGATATCAGTAATACACGGAATGTAAACTTGGCTACACAGGAACTGAATTACAGAACAGAACAGGGTCTCAAATTTAGAAAACCAACTTATGCTTGCTTAAGGGGAAAGGTGAGTTGGGGTGCTGCATAAAACCAGAGATTGAAATGAGCACAGATAAAGTTCCTTAAGCCAAATATGGAATAGACAAGAGCTACTCCTTGCTCAACGAAATGGACTCAACACCGCATATTAAATGCCTAAGAATGTACCTGACTAGTAAGTATCTTAAAACCTATGGATTGCTATGTCTCCGAAAGAGAATCAAGCATGTGTACAGGGGCATAAACGCAGCAGTGATAGGATTGGAGAGGTTCGGTGAGCAAATGAAGACCCTTTGAAGTCATATTGCATGGTACCCATTCCACGGGTTTCAACTACCCAGGTTTAAGGTATTCTTCCTTCAGCTAAAACATGCATGTGGAACCTAGAGTATGATCAACCATGTGATCGGGAGACGTGTTCAAATATGTCTCAGTTTTCGTACCCTGGTACTCGGGTGCAACATTCCAGACGCTTTACTAACACCCTCCCGACTTGGAGAGTCAGTCCCTTTAACCTCCTGTTTGGCCCAGTTTGCAATTTCTGCGGAAGATGAACAGGAATAGCGAGAACCAATGAGAGACTAGCTGGAAGGTGTCTGGACGGGCAAATTTAACTCTCATTTCCCACCAGGAAGAGGAATTAACCAAAGGCTCAGCGTGCCGTGCCGGAACCAGATTAGGGCCTGAAGCCATCCTGCGGTGTTGCGGCCAGCTCAAAAGAAAGCGAGTTGAAGAAAGGAGCTCAGGGGCACTGTAATTCACAAACCTGCAGAGTTATAAATGACAGCTATCGTCCAAAAATATACTGAAGTAAGGCTGCCAAGAGGACTTGAAAGCGGGGCAGAATTGCAGGAAACCGATTTCAGGAGGCAGACTGGAATTGCATTGAAAGCATAGGAAAAGAGGCAGAACGTCCACAATGATGCACTTGGCCAAAAAGGGCGTATGCGTTTTTTCCTGAATATATTCAGGAAAAAACGCATACGCCCTTTTTGGCCAACCAAGCAAGCTTGCAAAGGAAATCTGCACTACAATGAAGTCTCACTTCCCCCCGGTCAAAAGGGCCATCTGAAAAAAGTGTAAAATCCAGAAAGGCAGGACAGGCCATGGAGAACTGGGAGCCTTGTTATGCTGATGGGCGGGATGTAAATTGCCAACAGACACTCGGGAGAAGTGTATGGTGTTTCCTGAAACATCTAAAAAACAAAGCAACAGAGCCTAGGGCACTTCCACTTATGGTCCTATAGCTTAGGGAAATTAAAATCAAAAAGACACAGCCACCCCAAAGTTTGGGACGCCTCTGTTTACAAGAACCTCGTTTACCGTACAAGTTCAACATCGCAGAAAGTGAAAAATGGATAAAGAAGTTGTGGTATTTACTTACAAAGCAATATCACTCAGCAATGAAATCTATGTCATCAGGCCCTTAGCAGCACAATGAGTGGATTCAGGTATGATGATTCTAACTGAAATAAGTCACACAGAAAAAGAACCATCATAAGATATCAGTAATACACGGAATGTAAACTTGGCTACACAGGAACTGAATTACAGAACAGAACAGGGTCTCAAATTTAGAAAACCAACTTATGCTTGCTTAAGGGGAAAGGTGAGTTGGGGTGCTGCATAAAACCAGAGATTGAAATGAGCACAGATAAAGTTCCTTAAGCCAAATATGGAATAGACAAGAGCTACTCCTTGCTCAACGAAATGGACTCAACACCGCATATTAAATGCCTAAGAATGTACCTGACTAGTAAGTATCTTAAAACCTATGGATTGCTATGTCTCCGAAAGAGAATCAAGCATGTGTACAGGGGCATAAACGCAGCAGTGATAGGATTGGAGAGGTTCGGTGAGCAAATGAAGACCCTTTGAAGTCATATTGCATGGTACCCATTCCACGGGTTTCAACTACCCAGGTTTAAGGTATTCTTCCTTCAGCTAAAACATGCATGTGGAACCTAGAGTATGATCAACCATGTGATCGGGAGACGTGTTCAAATATGTCTCAGTTTTCGTACCCTGGTACTCGGGTGCAACATTCCAGACGCTTTACTAACACCCTCCCGACTTGGAGAGTCAGTCCCTTTAACCTCCTGTTTGGCCCAGTTTGCAATTTCTGCGGAAGATGAACAGGAATAGCGAGAACCAATGAGAGACTAGCTGGAGGTGTCTGGACGGGCAAATTTAACTCTCATTTCCCACCAGGAAGAGGAATTAACCAAAGGCTCAGCGTGCCGTGCCGGAACCAGATTAGGGCCTGAAGCCATCCTGCGGTGTTGCGGCCAGCTCAAAAGAAAGCGAGTTGAAGAAAGGAGCTCAGGGGCACTGTAATTCACAAACCTGCAGAGTTATAAATGACAGCTATCGTCCAAAAATATACTGAAGTAAGGCTGCCAAGAGGACTTGAAAGCGGGGCAGAATTGCAGGAAACCGATTTCAGGAGGCAGACTGGAATTGCATTGAAAGCATAGGAAAAGAGGCAGAACGTCCACAATGATGCACTTGGCCAAAAAGGGCGTATGCGTTTTTTCCTGAATATATTCAGGAAAAAACGCATACGCCCTTTTTGGCCAACCAAGCAAGCTTGCAAAGGAAATCTGCACTACAATGAAGTCTCACTTCCCCCCGGTCAAAAGGGCCATCTGAAAAAAGTGTAAAATCCAGAAAGACAGGACAGGCCATGGAGAACTGGGAGCCTTGTTATGCTGATGGGCGGGATGTAAATTGCCAACAGACACTCGGGAGAAGTGTATGGTGTTTCCTGAAACATCTAAAAAACAAAGCAACAGAGCCTAGGGCACTTCCACTTATGGTCCTATAGCTTAGGGAAATTAAAATCAAAAAGACACAGCCACCCCAAAGTTTGGGACGCCTCTGTTTACAAGAACCTCGTTTACAGTACAAGTTCAACATCGCAGAAAGTGAAAAATGGATAAAGAAGTTGTGGTATTTACTTACAAAGCAATATCACTCAGCAATGAAATCTATGTCATCAGGCCCTTAGCAGCACAATGAGTGGATTCAGGTATGATGATTCTAACTGAAATAAGTCACACAGAAAAAGAAACATCATAAGATATCAGTAATACACGGAATGTAAACTTGGCTACACAGGAACTGAATTACAGAACAGAACAGGGTCTCAAATTTAGAAAACCAACTTATGCTTGCTTAAGGGGAAAGGTGAGTTGGGGTGCTGCATAAAACCAGAGATTGAAATGAGCACAGATAAAGTTCCTTAAGCCAAATATGGAATAGACAAGAGCTACTCCTTGCTCAACGAAATGGACTCAACACCGCATATTAAATGCCTAAGAATGTACCTGACTAGTAAGTATCTTAAAACCTATGGATTGCTATGTCTCCGAAAGAGAATCAAGCATGTGTACAGGGGCATAAACGCAGCAGTGATAGGATTGGAGAGGTTCGGTGAGCAAATGAAGACCCTTTGAAGTCATATTGCATGGTACCCATTCCACGGGTTTCAACTACCCAGGTTTAAGGTATTCTTCCTTCAGCTAAAACATGCATGTGGAACCTAGAGTATGATCAACCATGTGATCGGGAGACGTGTTCAAATATGTCTCAGTTTTCGTACCCTGGTACTCGGGTGCAACATTCCAGACGCTTTACTAACACCCTCCCGACTTGGAGAGTCAGTCCCTTTAACCTCCTGTTTGGCCCAGTTTGCAATTTCTGCGGAAGATGAACAGGAATAGCGAGAACCAATGAGAGACTAGCTGGAGGTGTCTGGACGGGCAAATTTAACTCTCATTTCCCACCAGGAAGAGGAATTAACCAAAGGCTCAGCGTGCCGTGCCGGAACCAGATTAGGGCCTGAAGCCATCCTGCGGTGTTGCGGCCAGCTCAAAAGAAAGCGAGTTGAAGAAAGGAGCTCAGGGGCACTGTAATTCACAAACCTGCAGAGTTATAAATGACAGCTATCGTCCAAAAATATACTGAAGTAAGGCTGCCAAGAGGACTTGAAAGCGGGGCAGAATTGCAGGAAACCGATTTCAGGAGGTAGACTGGAATTGCATTGAAAGCATAGGAAAAGAGGCAGAACGTCCACAATGATGCACTTGGCCAAAAAGGGCGTATGCGTTTTTTCCTGAATATATTCAGGAAAAAACGCATACGCCCTTTTTGGCCAACCAAGCAAGCTTGCAAAGGAAATCTGCACTACAATGAAGTCTCACTTCCCCCCGGTCAAAAGGGCCATCTGAAAAAAGTGTAAAATCCAGAAAGGCAGGACAGGCCATGGAGAACTGGGAGCCTTGTTATGCTGATGGGCGGGATGTAAATTGCCAACAGACACTCGGGAGAAGTGTATGGTGTTTCCTGAAACATCTAAAAAACAAAGCAACAGAGCCTAGGGCACTTCCACTTATGGTCCTATAGCTTAGGGAAATTAAAATCAAAAAGACACAGCCACCCCAAAGTTTGGGACGCCTCTGTTTACAAGAACCTCGTTTACAGTACAAGTTCAACATCGCAGAAAGTGAAAAATGGATAAAGAAGTTGTGGTATTTACTTACAAAGCAATATCACTCAGCAATGAAATCTATGTCATCAGGCCCTTAGCAGCACAATGAGTGGATTCAGGTATGATGATTCTAACTGAAATAAGTCACACAGAAAAAGAAACATCATAAGATATCAGTAATACACGGAATGTAAACTTGGCTACACAGGAACTGAATTACAGAACAGAACAGGGTCTCAAATTTAGAAAACCAACTTATGCTTGCTTAAGGGGAAAGGTGAGTTGGGGTGCTGCATAAAACCAGAGATTGAAATGAGCACAGATAAAGTTCCTTAAGCCAAATATGGAATAGACAAGAGCTACTCCTTGCTCAACGAAATGGACTCAACACCGCATATTAAATGCCTAAGAATGTACCTGACTAGTAAGTATCTTAAAACCTATGGATTGCTATGTCTCCGAAAGAGAATCAAGCATGTGTACAGGGGCATAAACGCAGCAGTGATAGGATTGGAGAGGTTCGGTGAGCAAATGAAGACCCTTTGAAGTCATATTGCATGGTACCCATTCCACGGGTTTCAACTACCCAGGTTTAAGGTATTCTTCCTTCAGCTAAAACATGCATGTGGAACCTAGAGTATGATCAACCATGTGATCGGGAGACGTGTTCAAATATGTCTCAGTTTTCGTACCCTGGTACTCGGGTGCAACATTCCAGACGCTTTACTAACACCCTCCCGACTTGGAGAGTCAGTCCCTTTAACCTCCTGTTTGGCCCAGTTTGCAATTTCTGCGGAAGATGAACAGGAATAGCGAGAACCAATGAGAGACTAGCTGGAGGTGTCTGGACGGGCAAATTTAACTCTCATTTCCCACCAGGAAGAGGAATTAACCAAAGGCTCAGCGTGCCGTGCCGGAACCAGATTAGGGCCTGAAGCCATCCTGCGGTGTTGCGGCCAGCTCAAAAGAAAGCGAGTTGAAGAAAGGAGCTCAGGGGCACTGTAATTCACAAACCTGCAGAGTTATAAATGACAGCTATCGTCCAAAAATATACTGAAGTAAGGCTGCCAAGAGGACTTGAAAGCGGGGCAGAATTGCAGGAAACCGATTTCAGGAGGTAGACTGGAATTGCATTGAAAGCATAGGAAAAGAGGCAGAACGTCCACAATGATGCACTTGGCCAAAAAGGGCGTATGCGTTTTTTCCTGAATATATTCAGGAAAAAACGCATACGCCCTTTTTGGCCAACCAAGCAAGCTTGCAAAGGAAATCTGCACTACAATGAAGTCTCACTTCCCCCCGGTCAAAAGGGCCATCTGAAAAAAGTGTAAAATCCAGAAAGGCAGGACAGGCCATGGAGAACTGGGAGCCTTGTTATGCTGATGGGCGGGATGTAAATTGCCAACAGACACTCGGGAGAAGTGTATGGTGTTTCCTGAAACATCTAAAAAACAAAGCAACAGAGCCTAGGGCACTTCCACTTATGGTCCTATAGCTTAGGGAAATTAAAATCAAAAAGACACAGCCACCCCAAAGTTTGGGACGCCTCTGTTTACAAGAACCTCGTTTAGCGTACAAGTTCAACATCGCAGAAAGTGAAAAATGGATAAAGAAGTTGTGGTATTTACTTACAAAGCAATATCACTCAGCAATGAAATCTATGTCATCAGGCCCTTAGCAGCACAATGAGTGGATTCAGGTATGATGATTCTAACTGAAATAAGTCACACAGAAAAAGAAACATCATAAGATATCAGTAATACACGGAATGTAAACTTGGCTACACAGGAACTGAATTACAGAACAGAACAGGGTCTCAAATTTAGAAAACCAACTTATGCTTGCTTAAGGGGAAAGGTGAGTTGGGGTGCTGCATAAAACCAGAGATTGAAATGAGCACAGATAAAGTTCCTTAAGCCAAATATGGAATAGACAAGAGCTACTCCTTGCTCAACGAAATGGACTCAACACCGCATATTAAATGCCTAAGAATGTACCTGACTAGTAAGTATCTTAAAACCTATGGATTGCTATGTCTCCGAAAGAGAATCAAGCATGTGTACAGGGGCATAAACGCAGCAGTGATAGGATTGGAGAGGTTCGGTGAGCAAATGAAGACCCTTTGAAGTCATATTGCATGGTACCCATTCCACGGGTTTCAACTACCCAGGTTTAAGGTATTCTTCCTTCAGCTAAAACATGCATGTGGAACCTAGAGTATGATCAACCATGTGATCGGGAGACGTGTTCAAATATGTCTCAGTTTTCGTACCCTGGTACTCGGGTGCAACATTCCAGACGCTTTACTAACACCCTCCCGACTTGGAGAGTCAGTCCCTTTAACCTCCTGTTTGGCCCAGTTTGCAATTTCTGCGGAAGATGAACAGGAATAGCGAGAACCAATGAGAGACTAGCTGGAGGTGTCTGGACGGGCAAATTTAACTCTCATTTCCCACCAGGAAGAGGAATTAACCAAAGGCTCAGCGTGCCGTGCCGGAACCAGATTAGGGCCTGAAGCCATCCTGCGGTGTTGCGGCCAGCTCAAAAGAAAGCGAGTTGAAGAAAGGAGCTCAGGGGCACTGTAATTCACAAACCTGCAGAGTTATAAATGACAGCTATCGTCCAAAAATATACTGAAGTAAGGCTGCCAAGAGGACTTGAAAGCGGGGCAGAATTGCAGGAAACCGATTTCAGGAGGTAGACTGGAATTGCATTGAAAGCATAGGAAAAGAGGCAGAACGTCCACAATGATGCACTTGGCCAAAAAGGGCGTATGCGTTTTTTCCTGAATATATTCAGGAAAAAACGCATACGCCCTTTTTGGCCAACCAAGCAAGCTTGCAAAGGAAATCTGCACTACAATGAAGTCTCACTTCCCCCCGGTCAAAAGGGCCATCTGAAAAAAGTGTAAAATCCAGAAAGGCAGGACAGGCCATGGAGAACTGGGAGCCTTGTTATGCTGATGGGCGGGATGTAAATTGCCAACAGACACTCGGGAGAAGTGTATGGTGTTTCCTGAAACATCTAAAAAACAAAGCAACAGAGCCTAGGGCACTTCCACTTATGGTCCTATAGCTTAGGGAAATTAAAATCAAAAAGACACAGCCACCCCAAAGTTTGGGACGCCTCTGTTTACAAGAACCTCGTTTAGCGTACAAGTTCAACATCGCAGAAAGTGAAAAATGGATAAAGAAGTTGTGGTATTTACTTACAAAGCAATATCACTCAGCAATGAAATCTATGTCATCAGGCCCTTAGCAGCACAATGAGTGGATTCAGGTATGATGATTCTAACTGAAATAAGTCACACAGAAAAAGAAACATCATAAGATATCAGTAATACACGGAATGTAAACTTGGCTACACAGGAACTGAATTACAGAACAGAACAGGGTCTCAAATTTAGAAAACCAACTTATGCTTGCTTAAGGGGAAAGGTGAGTTGGGGTGCTGCATAAAACCAGAGATTGAAATGAGCACAGATAAAGTTCCTTAAGCCAAATATGGAATAGACAAGAGCTACTCCTTGCTCAACGAAATGGACTCAACACCGCATATTAAATGCCTAAGAATGTACCTGACTAGTAAGTATCTTAAAACCTATGGATTGCTATGTCTCCGAAAGAGAATCAAGCATGTGTACAGGGGCATAAACGCAGCAGTGATAGGATTGGAGAGGTTCGGTGAGCAAATGAAGACCCTTTGAAGTCATATTGCATGGTACCCATTCCACGGGTTTCAACTACCCAGGTTTAAGGTATTCTTCCTTCAGCTAAAACATGCATGTGGAACCTAGAGTATGATCAACCATGTGATCGGGAGACGTGTTCAAATATGTCTCAGTTTTCGTACCCTGGTACTCGGGTGCAACATTCCAGACGCTTTACTAACACCCTCCCGACTTGGAGAGTCAGTCCCTTTAACCTCCTGTTTGGCCCAGTTTGCAATTTCTGCGGAAGATGAACAGGAATAGCGAGAACCAATGAGAGACTAGCTGGAGGTGTCTGGACGGGCAAATTTAACTCTCATTTCCCACCAGGAAGAGGAATTAACCAAAGGCTCAGCGTGCCGTGCCGGAACCAGATTAGGGCCTGAAGCCATCCTGCGGTGTTGCGGCCAGCTCAAAAGAAAGCGAGTTGAAGAAAGGAGATCAGGGGCACTGTAATTCACAAACCTGCAGAGTTATAAATGACAGCTATCGTCCAAAAATATACTGAAGTAAGGCTGCCAAGAGGACTTGAAAGCGGGGCAGAATTGCAGGAAACCGATTTCAGGAGGTAGACTGGAATTGCATTGAAAGCATAGGAAAAGAGGCAGAACGTCCACAATGATGCACTTGGCCAAAAAGGGCGTATGCGTTTTTTCCTGAATATATTCAGGAAAAAACGCATACGCCCTTTTTGGCCAACCAAGCAAGCTTGCAAAGGAAATCTACACTACAATGAAGTCTCACTTCCCCCCGGTCAAAAGGGCCATCTGAAAAAAGTGTAAAATCCAGAAAGGCAGGACAGGCCATGGAGAACTGGGAGCCTTGTTATGCTGATGGGCGGGATGTAAATTGCCAACAGACACTCGGGAGAAGTGTATGGTGTTTCCTGAAACATCTAAAAAACAAAGCAACAGAGCCTAGGGCACTTCCACTTATGGTCCTATAGCTTAGGGAAATTAAAATCAAAAAGACACAGCCACCCCAAAGTTTGGGACGCCTCTGTTTACAAGAACCTCGTTTAGCGTACAAGTTCAACATCGCAGAAAGTGAAAAATGGATAAAGAAGTTGTGGTATTTACTTACAAAGCAATATCACTCAGCAATGAAATCTATGTCATCAGGCCCTTAGCAGCACAATGAGTGGATTCAGGTATGATGATTCTAACTGAAATAAGTCACACAGAAAAAGAAACATCATAAGATATCAGTAATACACGGAATGTAAACTTGGCTACACAGGAACTGAATTACAGAACAGAACAGGGTCTCAAATTTAGAAAACCAACTTATGCTTGCTTAAGGGGAAAGGTGAGTTGGGGTGCTGCATAAAACCAGAGATTGAAATGAGCACAGATAAAGTTCCTTAAGCCAAATATGGAATAGACAAGAGCTACTCCTTGCTCAACGAAATGGACTCAACACCGCATATTAAATGCCTAAGAATGTACCTGACTAGTAAGTATCTTAAAACCTATGGATTGCTATGTCTCCGAAAGAGAATCAAGCATGTGTACAGGGGCATAAACGCAGCAGTGATAGGATTGGAGAGGTTCGGTGAGCAAATGAAGACCCTTTGAAGTCATATTGCATGGTACCCATTCCACGGGTTTCAACTACCCAGGTTTAAGGTATTCTTCCTTCAGCTAAAACATGCATGTGGAACCTAGAGTATGATCAACCATGTGATCGGGAGACGTGTTCAAATATGTCTCAGTTTTCGTACCCTGGTACTCGGGTGCAACATTCCAGACGCTTTACTAACACCCTCCCGACTTGGAGAGTCAGTCCCTTTAACCTCCTGTTTGGCCCAGTTTGCAATTTCTGCGGAAGATGAACAGGAATAGCGAGAACCAATGAGAGACTAGCTGGAGGTGTCTGGACGGGCAAATTTAACTCTCATTTCCCACCAGGAAGAGGAATTAACCAAAGGCTCAGCGTGCCGTGCCGGAACCAGATTAGGGCCTGAAGCCATCCTGCGGTGTTGCGGCCAGCTCAAAAGAAAGCGAGTTGAAGAAAGGAGCTCAGGGGCACTGTAATTCACAAACCTGCAGAGTTATAAATGACAGCTATCGTCCAAAAATATACTGAAGTAAGGCTGCCAAGAGGACTTGAAAGCGGGGCAGAATTGCAGGAAACCGATTTCAGGAGGTAGACTGGAATTGCATTGAAAGCATAGGAAAAGAGGCAGAACGTCCACAATGATGCACTTGGCCAAAAAGGGCGTATGCGTTTTTTCCTGAATATATTCAGGAAAAAACGCATACGCCCTTTTTGGCCAACCAAGCAAGCTTGCAAAGGAAATCTGCACTACAATGAAGTCTCACTTCCCCCCGGTCAAAAGGGCCATCTGAAAAAAGTGTAAAATCCAGAAAGGCAGGACAGGCCATGGAGAACTGGGAGCCTTGTTATGCTGATGGGCGGGATGTAAATTGCCAACAGACACTCGGGAGAAGTGTATGGTGTTTCCTGAAACATCTAAAAAACAAAGCAACAGAGCCTAGGGCACTTCCACTTATGGTCCTATAGCTTAGGGAAATTAAAATCAAAAAGACACAGCCACCCCAAAGTTTGGGACGCCTCTGTTTACAAGAACCTCGTTTACAGTACAAGTTCAACATCGCAGAAAGTGAAAAATGGATAAAGAAGTTGTGGTATTTACTTACAAAGCAATATCACTCAGCAATGAAATCTATGTCATCAGGCCCTTAGCAGCACAATGAGTGGATTCAGGTATGATGATTCTAACTGAAATAAGTCACACAGAAAAAGAAACATCATAAGATATCAGTAATACACGGAATGTAAACTTGGCTACACAGGAACTGAATTACAGAACAGAACAGGGTCTCAAATTTAGAAAACCAACTTATGCTTGCTTAAGGGGAAAGGTGAGTTGGGGTGCTGCATAAAACCAGAGATTGAAATGAGCACAGATAAAGTTCCTTAAGCCAAATATGGAATAGACAAGAGCTACTCCTTGCTCAACGAAATGGACTCAACACCGCATATTAAATGCCTAAGAATGTACCTGACTAGTAAGTATCTTAAAACCTATGGATTGCTATGTCTCCGAAAGAGAATCAAGCATGTGTACAGGGGCATAAACGCAGCAGTGATAGGATTGGAGAGGTTCGGTGAGCAAATGAAGACCCTTTGAAGTCATATTGCATGGTACCCATTCCACGGGTTTCAACTACCCAGGTTTAAGGTATTCTTCCTTCAGCTAAAACATGCATGTGGAACCTAGAGTATGATCAACCATGTGATCGGGAGACGTGTTCAAATATGTCTCAGTTTTTGTACCCTGGTACTCGGGTGCAACATTCCAGACGCTTTACTAACACCCTCCCGACTTGGAGAGTCAGTCCCTTTAACCTCCTGTTTGGCCCAGTTTGCAATTTCTGCGGAAGATGAACAGGAATAGCGAGAACCAATGAGAGACTAGCTGGAGGTGTCTGGACGGGCAAATTTAACTCTCATTTCCCACCAGGAAGAGGAATTAACCAAAGGCTCAGCGTGCCGTGCCGGAACCAGATTAGGGCCTGAAGCCATCCTGCGGTGTTGCGGCCAGCTCAAAAGAAAGCGAGTTGAAGAAAGGAGCTCAGGGGCACTGTAATTCACAAACCTGCAGAGTTATAAATGACAGCTATCGTCCAAAAATATACTGAAGTAAGGCTGCCAAGAGGACTTGAAAGCGGGGCAGAATTGCAGGAAACCGATTTCAGGAGGCAGACTGGAATTGCATTGAAAGCATAGGAAAAGAGGCAGAACGTCCACAATGATGCACTTGGCCAAAAAGGGCGTATGCGTTTTTTCCTGAATATATTCAGGAAAAAACGCATACGCCCTTTTTGGCCAACCAAGCAAGCTTGCAAAGGAAATCTGCACTACAATGAAGTCTCACTTCCCCCCGGTCAAAAGGGCCATCTGAAAAAAGTGTAAAATCCAGAAAGGCAGGACAGGCCATGGAGAACTGGGAGCCTTGTTATGCTGATGGGCGGGATGTAAATTGCCAACAGACACTCGGGAGAAGTGTATGGTGTTTCCTGAAACATCTAAAAAACAAAGCAACAGAGCCTAGGGCACTTCCACTTATGGTCCTATAGCTTAGGGAAATTAAAATCAAAAAGACACAGCCACCCCAAAGTTTGGGACGCCTCTGTTTACAAGAACCTCGTTTAGCGTACAAGTTCAACATCGCAGAAAGTGAAAAATGGATAAAGAAGTTGTGGTATTTACTTACAAAGCAATATCACTCAGCAATGAAATCTATGTCATCAGGCCCTTAGCAGCACAATGAGTGGATTCAGGTATGATGATTCTAACTGAAATAAGTCACACAGAAAAAGAAACATCATAAGATATCAGTAATACACGGAATGTAAACTTGGCTACACAGGAACTGAATTACAGAACAGAACAGGGTCTCAAATTTAGAAAACCAACTTATGCTTGCTTAAGGGGAAAGGTGAGTTGGGGTGCTGCATAAAACCAGAGATTGAAATGAGCACAGATAAAGTTCCTTAAGCCAAATATGGAATAGACAAGAGCTACTCCTTGCTCAACGAAATGGACTCAACACCGCATATTAAATGCCTAAGAATGTACCTGACTAGTAAGTATCTTAAAACCTATGGATTGCTATGTCTCCGAAAGAGAATCAAGCATGTGTACAGGGGTATAAACGCAGCAGTGATAGGATTGGAGAGGTTCGGTGAGCAAATGAAGACCCTTTGAAGTCATATTGCATGGTACCCATTCCACGGGTTTCAACTACCCAGGTTTAAGGTATTCTTCCTTCAGCTAAAACATGCATGTGGAACCTAGAGTATGATCAACCATGTGATCGGGAGACGTGTTCAAATATGTCTCAGTTTTCGTACCCTGGTACTCGGGTGCAACATTCCAGACGCTTTACTAACACCCTCCCGACTTGGAGAGTCAGTCCCTTTAACCTCCTGTTTGGCCCAGTTTGCAATTTCTGCGGAAGATGAACAGGAATAGCGAGAACCAATGAGAGACTAGCTGGAGGTGTCTGGACGGGCAAATTTAACTCTCATTTCCCACCAGGAAGAGGAATTAACCAAAGGCTCAGCGTGCCGTGCCGGAACCAGATTAGGGCCTGAAGCCATCCTGCGGTGTTGCGGCCAGCTCAAAAGAAAGCGAGTTGAAGAAAGGAGCTCAGGGGCACTGTAATTCACAAACCTGCAGAGTTATAAATGACAGCTATCGTCCAAAAATATACTGAAGTAAGGCTGCCAAGAGGACTTGAAAGCGGGGCAGAATTGCAGGAAACCGATTTCAGGAGGCAGACTGGAATTGCATTGAAAGCATAGGAAAAGAGGCAGAACGTCCACAATGATGCACTTGGCCAAAAAGGGCGTATGCGTTTTTTCCTGAATATATTCAGGAAAAAACGCATACGCCCTTTTTGGCCAACCAAGCAAGCTTGCAAAGGAAATCTGCACTACAATGAAGTCTCACTTCCCCCCGGTCAAAAGGGCCATCTGAAAAAAGTGTAAAATCCAGAAAGACAGGACAGGCCATGGAGAACTGGGAGCCTTGTTATGCTGATGGGCGGGATGTAAATTGCCAACAGACACTCGGGAGAAGTGTATGGTGTTTCCTGAAACATCTAAAAAACAAAGCAACAGAGCCTAGGGCACTTCCACTTATGGTCCTATAGCTTAGGGAAATTAAAATCAAAAAGACACAGCCACCCCAAAGTTTGGGACGCCTCTGTTTACAAGAACCTCGTTTAGCGTACAAGTTCAACATCGCAGAAAGTGAAAAATGGATAAAGAAGTTGTGGTATTTACTTACAAAGCAATATCACTCAGCAATGAAATCTATGTCATCAGGCCCTTAGCAGCACAATGAGTGGATTCAGGTATGATGATTCTAACTGAAATAAGTCACACAGAAAAAGAAACATCATAAGATATCAGTAATACACGGAATGTAAACTTGGCTACACAGGAACTGAATTACAGAACAGAACAGGGTCTCAAATTTAGAAAACCAACTTATGCTTGCTTAAGGGGAAAGGTGAGTTGGGGTGCTGCATAAAACCAGAGATTGAAATGAGCACAGATAAAGTTCCTTAAGCCAAATATGGAATAGACAAGAGCTACTCCTTGCTCAACGAAATGGACTCAACACCGCATATTAAATGCCTAAGAATGTACCTGACTAGTAAGTATCTTAAAACCTATGGATTGCTATGTCTCCGAAAGAGAATCAAGCATGTGTACAGGGGCATAAACGCAGCAGTGATAGGATTGGAGAGGTTCGGTGAGCAAATGAAGACCCTTTGAAGTCATATTGCATGGTACCCATTCCACGGGTTTCAACTACCCAGGTTTAAGGTATTCTTCCTTCAGCTAAAACATGCATGTGGAACCTAGAGTATGATCAACCATGTGATCGGGAGACGTGTTCAAATATGTCTCAGTTTTCGTACCCTGGTACTCGGGTGCAACATTCCAGACGCTTTACTAACACCCTCCCGACTTGGAGAGTCAGTCCCTTTAACCTCCTGTTTGGCCCAGTTTGCAATTTCTGCGGAAGATGAACAGGAATAGCGAGAACCAATGAGAGACTAGCTGGAGGTGTCTGGACGGGCAAATTTAACTCTCATTTCCCACCAGGAAGAGGAATTAACCAAAGGCTCAGCGTGCCGTGCCGGAACCAGATTAGGGCCTGAAGCCATCCTGCGGTGTTGCGGCCAGCTCAAAAGAAAGCGAGTTGAAGAAAGGAGCTCAGGGGCACTGTAATTCACAAACCTGCAGAGTTATAAATGACAGCTATCGTCCAAAAATATACTGAAGTAAGGCTGCCAAGAGGACTTGAAAGCGGGGCAGAATTGCAGGAAACCGATTTCAGGAGGTAGACTGGAATTGCATTGAAAGCATAGGAAAAGAGGCAGAACGTCCACAATGATGCACTTGGCCAAAAAGGGCGTATGCGTTTTTTCCTGAATATATTCAGGAAAAAACACATACGCCCTTTTTGGCCAACCAAGCAAGCTTGCAAAGGAAATCTGCACTACAATGAAGTCTCACTTCCCCCCGGTCAAAAGGGCCATCTGAAAAAAGTGTAAAATCCAGAAAGGCAGGACAGGCCATGGAGAACTGGGAGCCTTGTTATGCTGATGGGCGGGATGTAAATTGCCAACAGACACTCGGGAGAAGTGTATGGTGTTTCCTGAAACATCTAAAAAACAAAGCAACAGAGCCTAGGGCACTTCCACTTATGGTCCTATAGCTTAGGGAAATTAAAATCAAAAAGACACAGCCACCCCAAAGTTTGGGACGCCTCTGTTTACAAGAACCTCGTTTACAGTACAAGTTCAACATCGCAGAAAGTGAAAAATGGATAAAGAAGTTGTGGTATTTACTTACAAAGCAATATCACTCAGCAATGAAATCTATGTCATCAGGCCCTTAGCAGCACAATGAGTGGATTCAGGTATGATGATTCTAACTGAAATAAGTCACACAGAAAAAGAAACATCATAAGATATCAGTAATACACGGAATGTAAACTTGGCTACACAGGAACTGAATTACAGAACAGAACAGGGTCTCAAATTTAGAAAACCAACTTATGCTTGCTTAAGGGGAAAGGTGAGTTGGGGTGCTGCATAAAACCAGAGATTGAAATGAGCACAGATAAAGTTCCTTAAGCCAAATATGGAATAGACAAGAGCTACTCCTTGCTCAACGAAATGGACTCAACACCGCATATTAAATGCCTAAGAATGTACCTGACTAGTAAGTATCTTAAAACCTATGGATTGCTATGTCTCCGAAAGAGAATCAAGCATGTGTACAGGGGCATAAACGCAGCAGTGATAGGATTGGAGAGGTTCGGTGAGCAAATGAAGACCCTTTGAAGTCATATTGCATGGTACCCATTCCACGGGTTTCAACTACCCAGGTTTAAGGTATTCTTCCTTCAGCTAAAACATGCATGTGGAACCTAGAGTATGATCAACCATGTGATCAGGAGACGTGTTCAAATATGTCTCAGTTTTCGTACCCTGGTACTCGGGTGCAACATTCCAGACGCTTTACTAACACCCTCCCGACTTGGAGAGTCAGTCCCTTTAACCTCCTGTTTGGCCCAGTTTGCAATTTCTGCGGAAGATGAACAGGAATAGCGAGAACCAATGAGAGACTAGCTGGAGGTGTCTGGACGGGCAAATTTAACTCTCATTTCCCACCAGGAAGAGGAATTAACCAAAGGCTCAGCGTGCCGTGCCGGAACCAGATTAGGGCCTGAAGCCATCCTGCGGTGTTGCGGCCAGCTCAAAAGAAAGCGAGTTGAAGAAAGGAGCTCAGGGGCACTGTAATTCACAAACCTGCAGAGTTATAAATGACAGCTATCGTCCAAAAATATACTGAAGTAAGGCTGCCAAGAGGACTTGAAAGCGGGGCAGAATTGCAGGAAACCGATTTCAGGAGGCAGACTGGAATTGCATTGAAAGCATAGGAAAAGAGGCAGAACGTCCACAATGATGCACTTGGCCAAAAAGGGCGTATGCGTTTTTTCCTGAATATATTCAGGAAAAAACGCATACGCCCTTTTTGGCCAACCAAGCAAGCTTGCAAAGGAAATCTACACTACAATGAAGTCTCACTTCCCCCCGGTCAAAAGGGCCATCTGAAAAAAGTGTAAAATCCAGAAAGGCAGGACAGGCCATGGAGAACTGGGAGCCTTGTTATGCTGATGGGCGGGATGTAAATTGCCAACAGACACTCGGGAGAAGTGTATGGTGTTTCCTGAAACATCTAAAAAACAAAGCAACAGAGCCTAGGGCACTTCCACTTATGGTCCTATAGCTTAGGGAAATTAAAATCAAAAAGACACAGCCACCCCAAAGTTTGGGACGCCTCTGTTTACAAGAACCTCGTTTAGCGTACAAGTTCAACATCGCAGAAAGTGAAAAATGGATAAAGAAGTTGTGGTATTTACTTACAAAGCAATATCACTCAGCAATGAAATCTATGTCATCAGGCCCTTAGCAGCACAATGAGTGGATTCAGGTATGATGATTCTAACTGAAATAAGTCACACAGAAAAAGAAACATCATAAGATATCAGTAATACACGGAATGTAAACTTGGCTACACAGGAACTGAATTACAGAACAGAACAGGGTCTCAAATTTAGAAAACCAACTTATGCTTGCTTAAGGGGAAAGGTGAGTTGGGGTGCTGCATAAAACCAGAGATTGAAATGAGCACAGATAAAGTTCCTTAAGCCAAATATGGAATAGACAAGAGCTACTCCTTGCTCAACGAAATGGACTCAACACCGCATATTAAATGCCTAAGAATGTACCTGACTAGTAAGTATCTTAAAACCTATGGATTGCTATGTCTCCGAAAGAGAATCAAGCATGTGTACAGGGGCATAAACGCAGCAGTGATAGGATTGGAGAGGTTCGGTGAGCAAATGAAGACCCTTTGAAGTCATATTGCATGGTACCCATTCCACGGGTTTCAACTACCCAGGTTTAAGGTATTCTTCCTTCAGCTAAAACATGCATGTGGAACCTAGAGTATGATCAACCATGTGATCGGGAGACGTGTTCAAATATGTCTCAGTTTTCGTACCCTGGTACTCGGGTGCAACATTCCAGACGCTTTACTAACACCCTCCCGACTTGGAGAGTCAGTCCCTTTAACCTCCTGTTTGGCCCAGTTTGCAATTTCTGCGGAAGATGAACAGGAATAGCGAGAACCAATGAGAGACTAGCTGGAGGTGTCTGGACGGGCAAATTTAACTCTCATTTCCCACCAGGAAGAGGAATTAACCAAAGGCTCAGCATGCCGTGCCGGAACCAGATTAGGGCCTGAAGCCATCCTGCGGTGTTGCGGCCAGCTCAAAAGAAAGCGAGTTGAAGAAAGGAGCTCAGGGGCACTGTAATTCACAAACCTGCAGAGTTATAAATGACAGCTATCGTCCAAAAATATACTGAAGTAAGGCTGCCAAGAGGACTTGAAAGTGGGGCAGAATTGCAGGAAACCGATTTCAGGAGGTAGACTGGAATTGCATTGAAAGCATAGGAAAAGAGGCAGAACGTCCACAATGATGCACTTGGCCAAAAAGGGCGTATGCGTTTTTTCCTGAATATATTCAGGAAAAAACGCATACGCCCTTTTTGGCCAACCAAGCAAGCTTGCAAAGGAAATCTGCACTACAATGAAGTCTCACTTCCCCCCGGTCAAAAGGGCCATCTGAAAAAAGTGTAAAATCCAGAAAGGCAGGACAGGCCATGGAGAACTGGGAGCCTTGTTATGCTGATGGGCGGGATGTAAATTGCCAACAGACACTCGGGAGAAGTGTATGGTGTTTCCTGAAACATCTAAAAAACAAAGCAACAGAGCCTAGGGCACTTCCACTTATGGTCCTATAGCTTAGGGAAATTAAAATCAAAAAGACACAGCCACCCCAAAGTTTGGGACGCCTCTGTTTACAAGAACCTCGTTTAGCGTACAAGTTCAACATCGCAGAAAGTGAAAAATGGATAAAGAAGTTGTGGTATTTACTTACAAAGCAATATCACTCAGCAATGAAATCTATGTCATCAGGCCCTTAGCAGCACAATGAGTGGATTCAGGTATGATGATTCTAACTGAAATAAGTCACACAGAAAAAGAAACATCATAAGATATCAGTAATACACGGAATGTAAACTTGGCTACACAGGAACTGAATTACAGAACAGAACAGGGTCTCAAATTTAGAAAACCAACTTATGCTTGCTTAAGGGGAAAGGTGAGTTGGGGTGCTGCATAAAACCAGAGATTGAAATGAGCACAGATAAAGTTCCTTAAGCCAAATATGGAATAGACAAGAGCTACTCCTTGCTCAACGAAATGGACTCAACACCGCATATTAAATGCCTAAGAATGTACCTGACTAGTAAGTATCTTAAAACCTATGGATTGCTATGTCTCCGAAAGAGAATCAAGCATGTGTACAGGGGCATAAACGCAGCAGTGATAGGATTGGAGAGGTTCGGTGAGCAAATGAAGACCCTTTGAAGTCATATTGCATGGTACCCATTCCACGGGTTTCAACTACCCAGGTTTAAGGTATTCTTCCTTCAGCTAAAACATGCATGTGGAACCTAGAGTATGATCAACCATGTGATCGGGAGACGTGTTCAAATATGTCTCAGTTTTTGTACCCTGGTACTCGGGTGCAACATTCCAGACGCTTTACTAACACCCTCCCGACTTGGAGAGTCAGTCCCTTTAACCTCCTGTTTGGCCCAGTTTGCAATTTCTGCGGAAGATGAACAGGAATAGCGAGAACCAATGAGAGACTAGCTGGAGGTGTCTGGACGGGCAAATTTAACTCTCATTTCCCACCAGGAAGAGGAATTAACCAAAGGCTCAGCGTGCCGTGCCGGAACCAGATTAGGGCCTGAAGCCATCCTGCGGTGTTGCGGCCAGCTCAAAAGAAAGCGAGTTGAAGAAAGGAGCTCAGGGGCACTGTAATTCACAAACCTGCAGAGTTATAAATGACAGCTATCGTCCAAAAATATACTGAAGTAAGGCTGCCAAGAGGACTTGAAAGCGGGGCAGAATTGCAGGAAACCGATTTCAGGAGGCAGACTGGAATTGCATTGAAAGCATAGGAAAAGAGGCAGAACGTCCACAATGATGCACTTGGCCAAAAAGGGCGTATGCGTTTTTTCCTGAATATATTCAGGAAAAAACGCATACGCCCTTTTTGGCCAACCAAGCAAGCTTGCAAAGGAAATCTGCACTACAATGAAGTCTCACTTCCCCCCGGTCAAAAGGGCCATCTGAAAAAAGTGTAAAATCCAGAAAGGCAGGACAGGCCATGGAGAACTGGGAGCCTTGTTATGCTGATGGGCGGGATGTAAATTGCCAACAGACACTCGGGAGAAGTGTATGGTGTTTCCTGAAACATCTAAAAAACAAAGCAACAGAGCCTAGGGCACTTCCACTTATGGTCCTATAGCTTAGGGAAATTAAAATCAAAAAGACACAGCCACCCCAAAGTTTGGGACGCCTCTGTTTACAAGAACCTCGTTTACCGTACAAGTTCAACATCGCAGAAAGTGAAAAATGGATAAAGAAGTTGTGGTATTTACTTACAAAGCAATATCACTCAGCAATGAAATCTATGTCATCAGGCCCTTAGCAGCACAATGAGTGGATTCAGGTATGATGATTCTAACTGAAATAAGTCACACAGAAAAAGAAACATCATAAGATATCAGTAATACACGGAATGTAAACTTGGCTACACAGGAACTGAATTACAGAACAGAACAGGGTCTCAAATTTAGAAAACCAACTTATGTTTGCTTAAGGGGAAAGGTGAGTTGGGGTGCTGCATAAAACCAGAGATTGAAATGAGCACAGATAAAGTTCCTTAAGCCAAATATGGAATAGACAAGAGCTACTCCTTGCTCAACGAAATAGACTCAACACCGCATATTAAATGCCTAAGAATGTACCTGAGTAGTAAGTATCTTAAAACCTATGGATTGCTATGTCTCCGAAAGAGAATCAAGCATGTGTACAGGGGCATAAACGCAGCAGTGATAGGATTGGAGAGGTTCGGTGAGCAAATGAAGACCCTTTGAAGTCATATTGCATGGTACCCATTCCACGGGTTTCAACTACCCAGGTTTAAGGTATTCTTCCTTCAGCTAAAACATGCATGTGGAACCTAGAGTATGATCAACCATGTGATCGGGAGACGTGTTCAAATATGTCTCAGTTTTCGTACCCTGGTACTCGGGTGCAACATTCCAGACGCTTTACTAACACCCTCCCGACTTGGAGAGTCAGTCCCTTTAACCTCCTGTTTGGCCCAGTTTGCAATTTCTGCGGAAGATGAACAGGAATAGCGAGAACCAATGAGAGACTAGCTGGAGGTGTCTGGACGGGCAAATTTAACTCTCATTTCCCACCAGGAAGAGGAATTAACCAAAGGCTCAGCGTGCCGTGCCGGAACCAGATTAGGGCCTGAAGCCATCCTGCGGTGTTGCGGCCAGCTCAAAAGAAAGCGAGTTGAAGAAAGGAGCTCAGGGCCACTGTAATTCACAAACCTGCAGAGTTATAAATGACAGCTATCGTCCAAAAATATACTGAAGTAAGGCTGCCAAGAGGACTTGAAAGCGGGGCAGAATTGCAGGAAACCGATTTCAGGAGGCAGACTGGAATTGCATTGAAAGCATAGGAAAAGAGGCAGAACGTCCACAATGATGCACTTGGCCAAAAAGGGCGTATGCGTTTTTTCCTGAATATATTCAGGAAAAAACGCATACGCCCTTTTTGGCCAACCAAGCAAGCTTGCAAAGGAAATCTGCACTACAATGAAGTCTCACTTCCCCCCGGTCAAAAGGGCCATCTGAAAAAAGTGTAAAATCCAGAAAGACAGGACAGGCCATGGAGAACTGGGAGCCTTGTTATGCTGATGGGCGGGATGTAAATTGCCAACAGACACTCGGGAGAAGTGTATGGTGTTTCCTGAAACATCTAAAAAACAAAGCAACAGAGCCTAGGGCACTTCCACTTATGGTCCTATAGCTTAGGGAAATTAAAATCAAAAAGACACAGCCACCCCAAAGTTTGGGACGCCTCTGTTTACAAGAACCTCGTTTAGCGTACAAGTTCAACATCGCAGAAAGTGAAAAATGGATAAAGAAGTTGTGGTATTTACTTACAAAGCAATATCACTCAGCAATGAAATCTATGTCATCAGGCCCTTAGCAGCACAATGAGTGGATTCAGGTATGATGATTCTAACTGAAATAAGTCACACAGAAAAAGAAACATCATAAGATATCAGTAATACACGGAATGTAAACTTGGCTACACAGGAACTGAATTACAGAACAGAACAGGGTCTCAAATTTAGAAAACCAACTTATGCTTGCTTAAGGGGAAAGGTGAGTTGGGGTGCTGCATAAAACCAGAGATTGAAATGAGCACAGATAAAGTTCCTTAAGCCAAATATGGAATAGACAAGAGCTACTCCTTGCTCAACGAAATGGACTCAACACCGCATATTAAATGCCTAAGAATGTACCTGACTAGTAAGTATCTTAAAACCTATGGATTGCTATGTCTCCGAAAGAGAATCAAGCATGTGTACAGGGGCATAAACGCAGCAGTGATAGGATTGGAGAGGTTCGGTGAGCAAATGAAGACCCTTTGAAGTCATATTGCATGGTACCCATTCCACGGGTTTCAACTACCCAGGTTTAAGGTATTCTTCCTTCAGCTAAAACATGCATGTGGAACCTAGAGTATGATCAACCATGTGATCGGGAGACGTGTTCAAATATGTCTCAGTTTTCGTACCCTGGTACTCGGGTGCAACATTCCAGACGCTTTACTAACACCCTCCCGACTTGGAGAGTCAGTCCCTTTAACCTCCTGTTTGGCCCAGTTTGCAATTTCTGCGGAAGATGAACAGGAATAGCGAGAACCAATGAGAGACTAGCTGGAGGTGTCTGGACGGGCAAATTTAACTCTCATTTCCCACCAGGAAGAGGAATTAACCAAAGGCTCAGCGTGCCGTGCCGGAACCAGATTAGGGCCTGAAGCCATCCTGCGGTGTTGCGGCCAGCTCAAAAGAAAGCGAGTTGAAGAAAGGAGCTCAGGGGCACTGTAATTCACAAACCTGCAGAGTTATAAATGACAGCTATCGTCCAAAAATATACTGAAGTAAGGCTGCCAAGAGGACTTGAAAGCGGGGCAGAATTGCAGGAAACCGATTTCAGGAGGTAGACTGGAATTGCATTGAAAGCATAGGAAAAGAGGCAGAACGTCCACAATGATGCACTTGGCCAAAAAGGGCGTATGCGTTTTTTCCTGAATATATTCAGGAAAAAACGCATACGCCCTTTTTGGCCAACCAAGCAAGCTTGCAAAGGAAATCTACACTACAATGAAGTCTCACTTCCCCCCGGTCAAAAGGGCCATCTGAAAAAAGTGTAAAATCCAGAAAGGCAGGACAGGCCATGGAGAACTGGGAGCCTTGTTATGCTGATGGGCGGGATGTAAATTGCCAACAGACACTCGGGAGAAGTGTATGGTGTTTCCTGAAACATCTAAAAAACAAAGCAACAGAGCCTAGGGCACTTCCACTTATGGTCCTATAGCTTAGGGAAATTAAAATCAAAAAGACACAGCCACCCCAAAGTTTGGGACGCCTCTGTTTACAAGAACCTCGTTTAGCGTACAAGTTCAACATCGCAGAAAGTGAAAAATGGATAAAGAAGTTGTGGTATTTACTTACAAAGCAATATCACTCAGCAATGAAATCTATGTCATCAGGCCCTTAGCAGCACAATGAGTGGATTCAGGTATGATGATTCTAACTGAAATAAGTCACACAGAAAAAGAAACATCATAAGATATCAGTAATACACGGAATGTAAACTTGGCTACACAGGAACTGAATTACAGAACAGAACAGTGTCTCAAATTTAGAAAACCAACTTATGCTTGCTTAAGGGGAAAGGTGAGTTGGGGTGCTGCATAAAACCAGAGATTGAAATGAGCACAGATAAAGTTCCTTAAGCCAAATATGGAATAGACAAGAGCTACTCCTTGCTCAACGAAATGGACTCAACACCGCATATTAAATGCCTAAGAATGTACCTGACTAGTAAGTATCTTAAAACCTATGGATTGCTATGTCTCCGAAAGAGAATCAAGCATGTGTACAGGGGCATAAACGCAGCAGTGATAGGATTGGAGAGGTTCGGTGAGCAAATGAAGACCCTTTGAAGTCATATTGCATGGTACCCATTCCACGGGTTTCAACTACCCAGGTTTAAGGTATTCTTCCTTCAGCTAAAACATGCATGTGGAACCTAGAGTATGATCAACCATGTGATCGGGAGACGTGTTCAAATATGTCTCAGTTTTTGTACCCTGGTACTCGGGTGCAACATTCCAGACGCTTTACTAACACCCTCCCGACTTGGAGAGTCAGTCCCTTTAACCTCCTGTTTGGCCCAGTTTGCAATTTCTGCGGAAGATGAACAGGAATAGCGAGAACCAATGAGAGACTAGCTGGAGGTGTCTGGACGGGCAAATTTAACTCTCATTTCCCACCAGGAAGAGGAATTAACCAAAGGCTCAGCGTGCCGTGCCGGAACCAGATTAGGGCCTGAAGCCATCCTGCGGTGTTGCGGCCAGCTCAAAAGAAAGCGAGTTGAAGAAAGGAGCTCAGGGGCACTGTAATTCACAAACCTGCAGAGTTATAAATGACAGCTATCGTCCAAAAATATACTGAAGTAAGGCTGCCAAGAGGACTTGAAAGCGGGGCAGAATTGCAGGAAACCGATTTCAGGAGGCAGACTGGAATTGCATTGAAAGCATAGGAAAAGAGGCAGAACGTCCACAATGATGCACTTGGCCAAAAAGGGCGTATGCGTTTTTTCCTGAATATATTCAGGAAAAAACGCATACGCCCTTTTTGGCCAACCAAGCAAGCTTGCAAAGGAAATCTGCACTACAATGAAGTCTCACTTCCCCCCGGTCAAAAGGGCCATCTGAAAAAAGTGTAAAATCCAGAAAGGCAGGACAGGCCATGGAGAACTGGGAGCCTTGTTATGCTGATGGGCGGGATGTAAATTGCCAACAGACACTCGGGAGAAGTGTATGGTGTTTCCTGAAACATCTAAAAAACAAAGCAACAGAGCCTAGGGCACTTCCACTTATGGTCCTATAGCTTAGGGAAATTAAAATCAAAAAGACACAGCCACCCCAAAGTTTGGGACGCCTCTGTTTACAAGAACCTCGTTTACCATACAAGTTCAACATCGCAGAAAGTGAAAAATGGATAAAGAAGTTGTGGTATTTACTTACAAAGCAATATCACTCAGCAATGAAATCTATGTCATCAGGCCCTTAGCAGCACAATGAGTGGATTCAGGTATGATGATTCTAACTGAAATAAGTCACACAGAAAAAGAAACATCATAAGATATCAGTAATACACGGAATGTAAACTTGGCTACACAGGAACTGAATTACAGAACAGAACAGGGTCTCAAATTTAGAAAACCAACTTATGCTTGCTTAAGGGGAAAGGTGAGTTGGGGTGCTGCATAAAACCAGAGATTGAAATGAGCACAGATAAAGTTCCTTAAGCCAAATATGGAATAGACAAGAGCTACTCCTTGCTCAACGAAATAGACTCAACACCGCATATTAAATGCCTAAGAATGTACCTGACTAGTAAGTATCTTAAAACCTATGGATTGCTATGTCTCCGAAAGAGAATCAAGCATGTGTACAGGGGCATAAACGCAGCAGTGATAGGATTGGAGAGGTTCGGTGAGCAAATGAAGACCCTTTGAAGTCATATTGCATGGTACCCATTCCACGGGTTTCAACTACCCAGGTTTAAGGTATTCTTCCTTCAGCTAAAACATGCATGTGGAACCTAGAGTATGATCAACCATGTGATCGGGAGACGTGTTCAAATATGTCTCAGTTTTCGTACCCTGGTACTCGGGTGCAACATTCCAGACGCTTTACTAACACCCTCCCGACTTGGAGAGTCAGTCCCTTTAACCTCCTGTTTGGCCCAGTTTGCAATTTCTGCGGAAGATGAACAGGAATAGCGAGAACCAATGAGAGACTAGCTGGAGGTGTCTGGACGGGCAAATTTAACTCTCATTTCCCACCAGGAAGAGGAATTAACCAAAGGCTCAGCGTGCCGTGCCGGAACCAGATTAGGGCCTGAAGCCATCCTGCGGTGTTGCGGCCAGCTCAAAAGAAAGCGAGTTGAAGAAAGGAGCTCAGGGGCACTGTAATTCACAAACCTGCAGAGTTATAAATGACAGCTATCGTCCAAAAATATACTGAAGTAAGGCTGCCAAGAGGACTTGAAAGCGGGGCAGAATTGCAGGAAACCGATTTCAGGAGGTAGACTGGAATTGCATTGAAAGCATAGGAAAAGAGGCAGAACGTCCACCATGATGCACTTGGCCAAAAAGGGCGTATGCGTTTTTTCCTGAATATATTCAGGAAAAAACGCATACGCCCTTTTTGGCCAACCAAGCAAGCTTGCAAAGGAAATCTGCACTACAATGAAGTCTCACTTCCCCCCGGTCAAAAGGGCCATCTGAAAAAAGTGTAAAATCCAGAAAGGCAGGACAGGCCATGGAGAACTGGGAGCCTTGTTATGCTGATGGGCGGGATGTAAATTGCCAACAGACACTCGGGAGAAGTGTATGGTGTTTCCTGAAACATCTAAAAAACAAAGCAACAGAGCCTAGGGCACTTCCACTTATGGTCCTATAGCTTAGGGAAATTAAAATCAAAAAGACACAGCCACCCCAAAGTTTGGGACGCCTCTGTTTACAAGAACCTCGTTTACCATACAAGTTCAACATCGCAGAAAGTGAAAAATGGATAAAGAAGTTGTGGTATTTACTTACAAAGCAATATCACTCAGCAATGAAATCTATGTCATCAGGCCCTTAGCAGCACAATGAGTGGATTCAGGTATGATGATTCTAACTGAAATAAGTCACACAGAAAAAGAAACATCATAAGATATCAGTAATACACGGAATGTAAACTTGGCTACACAGGAACTGAATTACAGAACAGAACAGGGTCTCAAATTTAGAAAACCAACTTATGCTTGCTTAAGGGGAAAGGTGAGTTGGGGTGCTGCATAAAACCAGAGATTGAAATGAGCACAGATAAAGTTCCTTAAGCCAAATATGGAATAGACAAGAGCTACTCCTTGCTCAACGAAATAGACTCAACACCGCATATTAAATGCCTAAGAATGTACCTGACTAGTAAGTATCTTAAAACCTATGGATTGCTATGTCTCCGAAAGAGAATCAAGCATGTGTACAGGGGCATAAACGCAGCAGTGATAGGATTGGAGAGGTTCGGTGAGCAAATGAAGACCCTTTGAAGTCATATTGCATGGTACCCATTCCACGGGTTTCAACTACCCAGGTTTAAGGTATTCTTCCTTCAGCTAAAACATGCATGTGGAACCTAGAGTATGATCAACCATGTGATCGGGAGACGTGTTCAAATATGTCTCAGTTTTCGTACCCTGGTACTCGGGTGCAACATTCCAGACGCTTTACTAACACCCTCCCGACTTGGAGAGTCAGTCCCTTTAACCTCCTGTTTGGCCCAGTTTGCAATTTCTGCGGAAGATGAACAGGAATAGCGAGAACCAATGAGAGACTAGCTGGAGGTGTCTGGACGGGCAAATTTAACTCTCATTTCCCACCAGGAAGAGGAATTAACCAAAGGCTCAGCGTGCCGTGCCGGAACCAGATTAGGGCCTGAAGCCATCCTGCGGTGTTGCGGCCAGCTCAAAAGAAAGCGAGTTGAAGAAAGGAGCTCAGGGGCACTGTAATTCACAAACCTGCAGAGTTATAAATGACAGCTATCGTCCAAAAATATACTGAAGTAAGGCTGCCAAGAGGACTTGAAAGCGGGGCAGAATTGCAGGAAACCGATTTCAGGAGGTAGACTGGAATTGCATTGAAAGCATAGGAAAAGAGGCAGAACGTCCACAATGATGCACTTGGCCAAAAAGGGCGTATGCGTTTTTTCCTGAATATATTCAGGAAAAAACGCATACGCCCTTTTTGGCCAACCAAGCAAGCTTGCAAAGGAAATCTGCACTACAATGAAGTCTCACTTCCCCCCGGTCAAAAGGGCCATCTGAAAAAAGTGTAAAATCCAGAAAGGCAGGACAGGCCATGGAGAACTGGGAGCCTTGTTATGCTGATGGGCGGGATGTAAATTGCCAACAGACACTCGGGAGAAGTGTATGGTGTTTCCTGAAACATCTAAAAAACAAAGCAACAGAGCCTAGGGCACTTCCACTTATGGTCCTATAGCTTAGGGAAATTAAAATCAAAAAGACACAGCCACCCCAAAGTTTGGGACGCCTCTGTTTACAAGAACCTCATTTACAGTACAAGTTCAACATCGCAGAAAGTGAAAAATGGATAAAGAAGTTGTGGTATTTACTTACAAAGCAATATCACTCAGCAATGAAATCTATGTCATCAGGCCCTTAGCAGCACAATGAGTGGATTCAGGTATGATGATTCTAACTGAAATAAGTCACACAGAAAAAGAAACATCATAAGATATCAGTAATACACGGAATGTAAACTTGGCTACACAGGAACTGAATTACAGAACAGAACAGGGTCTCAAATTTAGAAAACCAACTTATGCTTGCTTAAGGGGAAAGGTGAGTTGGGGTGCTGCATAAAACCAGAGATTGAAATGAGCACAGATAAAGTTCCTTAAGCCAAATATGGAATAGACAAGAGCTACTCCTTGCTCAACGAAATGGACTCAACACCGCATATTAAATGCCTAAGAATGTACCTGACTAGTAAGTATCTTAAAACCTATGGATTGCTATGTCTCCGAAAGAGAATCAAGCATGTGTACAGGGGCATAAACGCAGCAGTGATAGGATTGGAGAGGTTCGGTGAGCAAATGAAGACCCTTTGAAGTCATATTGCATGGTACCCATTCCACGGGTTTCAACTACCCAGGTTTAAGGTATTCTTCCTTCAGCTAAAACATGCATGTGGAACCTAGAGTATGATCAACCATGTGATTGGGAGACGTGTTCAAATATGTCTCAGTTTTCGTACCCTGGTACTCGGGTGCAACATTCCAGACGCTTTACTAACACCCTCCCGACTTGGAGAGTCAGTCCCTTTAACCTCCTGTTTGGCCCAGTTTGCAATTTCTGCGGAAGATGAACAGGAATAGCGAGAACCAATGAGAGACTAGCTGGAGGTGTCTGGACGGGCAAATTTAACTCTCATTTCCCACCAGGAAGAGGAATTAACCAAAGGCTCAGCGTGCCGTGCCGGAACCAGATTAGGGCCTGAAGCCATCCTGCGGTGTTGCGGCCAGCTCAAAAGAAAGCGAGTTGAAGAAAGGAGCTCAGGGGCACTGTAATTCACAAACCTGCAGAGTTATAAATGACAGCTATCGTCCAAAAATATACTGAAGTAAGGCTGCCAAGAGGACTTGAAAGCGGGGCAGAATTGCAGGAAACCGATTTCAGGAGGCAGACTGGAATTGCATTGAAAGCATAGGAAAAGAGGCAGAACGTCCACAATGATGCACTTGGCCAAAAAGGGCGTATGCGTTTTTTCCTGAATATATTCAGGAAAAAACGCATACGCCCTTTTTGGCCAACCAAGCAAGCTTGCAAAGGAAATCTACACTACAATGAAGTCTCACTTCCCCCCGGTCAAAAGGGCCATCTGAAAAAAGTGTAAAATCCAGAAAGGCAGGACAGGCCATGGAGAACTGGGAGCCTTGTTATGCTGATGGGCGGGATGTAAATTGCCAACAGACACTCGGGAGAAGTGTATGGTGTTTCCTGAAACATCTAAAAAACAAAGCAACAGAGCCTAGGGCACTTCCACTTATGGTCCTATAGCTTAGGGAAATTAAAATCAAAAAGACACAGCCACCCCAAAGTTTGGGACGCCTCTGTTTACAAGAACCTCGTTTACAGTACAAGTTCAACATCGCAGAAAGTGAAAAATGGATAAAGAAGTTGTGGTATTTACTTACAAAGCAATATCACTCAGCAATGAAATCTATGTCATCAGGCCCTTAGCAGCACAATGAGTGGATTCAGGTATGATGATTCTAACTGAAATAAGTCACACAGAAAAAGAAACATCATAAGATATCAGTAATACACGGAATGTAAACTTGGCTACACAGGAACTGAATTACAGAACAGAACAGGGTCTCAAATTTAGAAAACCAACTTATGCTTGCTTAAGGGGAAAGGTGAGTTGGGGTGCTGCATAAAACCAGAGATTGAAATGAGCACAGATAAAGTTCCTTAAGCCAAATATGGAATAGACAAGAGCTACTCCTTGCTCAACGAAATGGACTCAACACCGCATATTAAATGCCTAAGAATGTACCTGACTAGTAAGTATCTTAAAACCTATGGATTGCTATGTCTCCGAAAGAGAATCAAGCATGTGTACAGGGGCATAAACGCAGCAGTGATAGGATTGGAGAGGTTCGGTGAGCAAATGAAGACCCTTTGAAGTCATATTGCATGGTACCCATTCCACGGGTTTCAACTACCCAGGTTTAAGGTATTCTTCCTTCAGCTAAAACATGCATGTGGAACCTAGAGTATGATCAACCATGTGATCGGGAGACGTGTTCAAATATGTCTCAGTTTTCGTACCCTGGTACTCGGGTGCAACATTCCAGACGCTTTACTAACACCCTCCCGACTTGGAGAGTCAGTCCCTTTAACCTCCTGTTTGGCCCAGTTTGCAATTTCTGCGGAAGATGAACAGGAATAGCGAGAACCAATGAGAGACTAGCTGGAGGTGTCTGGACAGGCAAATTTAACTCTCATTTCCCACCAGGAAGAGGAATTAACCAAAGGCTCAGCGTGCCGTGCCGGAACCAGATTAGGGCCTGAAGCCATCCTGCGGTGTTGCGGCCAGCTCAAAAGAAAGCGAGTTGAAGAAAGGAGCTCAGGGGCACTGTAATTCACAAACCTGCAGAGTTATAAATGACAGCTATCGTCCAAAAATATACTGAAGTAAGGCTGCCAAGAGGACTTGAAAGCGGGGCAGAATTGCAGGAAACCGATTTCAGGAGGTAGACTGGAATTGCATTGAAAGCATAGGAAAAGAGGCAGAACGTCCACAATGATGCACTTGGCCAAAAAGGGCGTATGCGTTTTTTCCTGAATATATTCAGGAAAAAACGCATACGCCCTTTTTGGCCAACCAAGCAAGCTTGCAAAGGGAATCTGCACTACAATGAAGTCTCACTTCCCCCCGGTCAAAAGGGCCATCTGAAAAAAGTGTAAAATCCAGAAAGGCAGGACAGGCCATGGAGAACTGGGAGCCTTGTTATGCTGATGGGCGGGATGTAAATTGCCAACAGACACTCGGGAGAAGTGTATGGTGTTTCCTGAAACATCTAAAAAACAAAGCAACAGAGCCTAGGGCACTTCCACTTATGGTCCTATAGCTTAGGGAAATTAAAATCAAAAAGACACAGCCACCCCAAAGTTTGGGACGCCTCTGTTTACAAGAACCTCGTTTACAGTACAAGTTCAACATCGCAGAAAGTGAAAAATGGATAAAGAAGTTGTGGTATTTACTTACAAAGCAATATCACTCAGCAATGAAATCTATGTCATCAGGCCCTTAGCAGCACAATGAGTGGATTCAGGTATGATGATTCTAACTGAAATAAGTCACACAGAAAAAGAAACATCATAAGATATCAGTAATACACGGAATGTAAACTTGGCTACACAGGAACTGAATTACAGAACAGAACAGGGTCTCAAATTTAGAAAACCAACTTATGCTTGCTTAAGGGGAAAGGTGAGTTGGGGTGCTGCATAAAACCAGAGATTGAAATGAGCACAGATAAAGTTCCTTAAGCCAAATATGGAATAGACAAGAGCTACTCCTTGCTCAACGAAATGGACTCAACACCGCATATTAAATGCCTAAGAATGTACCTGACTAGTAAGTATCTTAAAACCTACGGATTGCTATGTCTCCGAAAGAGAATCAAGCATGTGTACAGGGGCATAAACGCAGCAGTGATAGGATTGGAGAGGTTCGGTGAGCAAATGAAGACCCTTTGAAGTCATATTGCATGGTACCCATTCCACGGGTTTCAACTACCCAGGTTTAAGGTATTCTTCCTTCAGCTAAAACATGCATGTGGAACCTAGAGTATGATCAACCATGTGATCGGGAGACGTGTTCAAATATGTCTCAGTTTTCGTACCCTGGTACTCGGGTGCAACATTCCAGACGCTTTACTAACACCCTCCCGACTTGGAGAGTCAGTCCCTTTAACCTCCTGTTTGGCCCAGTTTGCAATTTCTGCGGAAGATGAACAGGAATAGCGAGAACCAATGAGAGACTAGCTGGAGGTGTCTGGACGGGCAAATTTAACTCTCATTTCCCACCAGGAAGAGGAATTAACCAAAGGCTCAGCGTGCCGTGCCGGAACCAGATTAGGGCCTGAAGCCATCCTGCGGTGTTGCGGCCAGCTCAAAAGAAAGCGAGTTGAAGAAAGGAGCTCAGGGGCACTGTAATTCACAAACCTGCAGAGTTATAAATGACAGCTATCGTCCAAAAATATACTGAAGTAAGGCTGCCAAGAGGACTTGAAAGCGGGGCAGAATTGCAGGAAACCGATTTCAGGAGGTAGACTGGAATTGCATTGAAAGCATAGGAAAAGAGGCAGAACGTCCACAATGATGCACTTGGCCAAAAAGGGCGTATGCGTTTTTTCCTGAATATATTCAGGAAAAAACGCATACGCCCTTTTTGGCCAACCAAGCAAGCTTGCAAAGGAAATCTACACTACAATGAAGTCTCACTTCCCCCCGGTCAAAAGGGCCATCTGAAAAAAGTGTAAAATCCAGAAAGGCAGGACAGGCCATGGAGAACTGGGAGCCTTGTTATGCTGATGGGCGGGATGTAAATTGCCAACAGACACTCGGGAGAAGTGTATGGTGTTTCCTGAAACATCTAAAAAACAAAGCAAAAGAGCCTAGGGCACTTCCACTTATGGTCCTATAGCTTAGGGAAATTAAAATCAAAAAGACACAGCCACCCCAAAGTTTGGGACGCCTCTGTTTACAAGAACCTCGTTTACCGTACAAGTTCAACATCGCAGAAAGTGAAAAATGGATAAAGAAGTTGTGGTATTTACTTACAAAGCAATATCACTCAGCAATGAAATCTATGTCATCAGGCCCTTAGCAGCACAATGAGTGGATTCAGGTATGATGATTCTAACTGAAATAAGTCACACAGAAAAAGAACCATCATAAGATATCAGTAATACACGGAATGTAAACTTGGCTACACAGGAACTGAATTACAGAACAGAACAGGGTCTCAAATTTAGAAAACCAACTTATGCTTGCTTAAGGGGAAAAGTGAGTTGGGGTGCTGCATAAAACCAGAGATTGAAATGAGCACAGATAAAGTTCCTTAAGCCAAATATGGAATAGACAAGAGCTACTCCTTGCTCAACGAAATGGACTCAACACCGCATATTAAATGCCTAAGAATGTACCTGACTAGTAAGTATCTTAAAACCTATGGATTGCTATGTCTCCGAAAGAGAATCAAGCATGTGTACAGGGGCATAAACGCAGCAGTGATAGGATTGGAGAGGTTCGGTGAGCAAATGAAGACCCTTTGAAGTCATATTGCATGGTACCCATTCCACGGGTTTCAACTACCCAGGTTTAAGGTATTCTTCCTTCAGCTAAAACATGCATGTGGAACCTAGAGTATGATCAACCATGTGATCGGGAGACGTGTTCAAATATGTCTCAGTTTTCGTACCCTGGTACTCGGGTGCAACATTCCAGACGCTTTACTAACACCCTCCCGACTTGGAGAGTCAGTCCCTTTAACCTCCTGTTTGGCCCAGTTTGCAATTTCTGCGGAAGATGAACAGGAATAGCGAGAACCAATGAGAGACTAGCTGGAAGGTGTCTGGACGGGCAAATTTAACTCTCATTTCCCACCAGGAAGAGGAATTAACCAAAGGCTCAGCGTGCCGTGCCGGAACCAGATTAGGGCCTGAAGCCATCCTGCGGTGTTGCGGCCAGCTCAAAAGAAAGCGAGTTGAAGAAAGGAGCTCAGGGGCACTGTAATTCACAAACCTGCAGAGTTATAAATGACAGCTATCGTCCAAAAATATACTGAAGTAAGGCTGCCAAGAGGACTTGAAAGCGGGGCAGAATTGCAGGAAACCGATTTCAGGAGGTAGACTGGAATTGCATTGAAAGCATAGGAAAAGAGGCAGAACGTCCACAATGATGCACTTGGCCAAAAAGGGCGTATGCGTTTTTTCCTGAATATATTCAGGAAAAAACGCATACGCCCTTTTTGGCCAACCAAGCAAGCTTGCAAAGGAAATCTGCACTACAATGAAGTCTCACTTCCCCCCGGTCAAAAGGGCCATCTGAAAAAAGTGTAAAATCCAGAAAGGCAGGACAGGCCATGGAGAACTGGGAGCCTTGTTATGCTGATGGGCGGGATGTAAATTGCCAACAGACACTCGGGAGAAGTGTATGGTGTTTCCTGAAACATCTAAAAAACAAAGCAACAGAGCCTAGGGCACTTCCACTTATGGTCCTATAGCTTAGGGAAATTAAAATCAAAAAGACACAGCCACCCCAAAGTTTGGGACGCCTCTGTTTACAAGAACCTCGTTTACCGTACAAGTTCAACATCGCAGAAAGTGAAAAATGGATAAAGAAGTTGTGGTATTTACTTACAAAGCAATATCACTCAGCAATGAAATCTATGTCATCAGGCCCTTAGCAGCACAATGAGTGGATTCAGGTATGATGATTCTAACTGAAATAAGTCACACAGAAAAAGAACCATCATAAGATATCAGTAATACACGGAATGTAAACTTGACTACACAGGAACTGAATTACAGAACAGAACAGGGTCTCAAATTTAGAAAACCAACTTATGCTTGCTTAAGGGGAAAGGTGAGTTGGGGTGCTGCATAAAACCAGAGATTGAAATGAGCACAGATAAAGTTCCTTAAGCCAAATATGGAATAGACAAGAGCTACTCCTTGCTCAACGAAATGGACTCAACACCGCATATTAAATGCCTAAGAATGTACCTGACTAGTAAGTATCTTAAAACCTATGGATTGCTATGTCTCCGAAAGAGAATCAAGCATGTGTACAGGGGCATAAACGCAGCAGTGATAGGATTGGAGAGGTTCGGTGAGCAAATGAAGACCCTTTGAAGTCATATTGCATGGTACCCATTCCACGGGTTTCAACTACCCAGGTTTAAGGTATTCTTCCTTCAGCTAAAACATGCATGTGGAACCTAGAGTATGATCAACCATGTGATTGGGAGACGTGTTCAAATATGTCTCAGTTTTCGTACCCTGGTACTCGGGTGCAACATTCCAGACGCTTTACTAACACCCTCCCGACTTGGAGAGTCAGTCCCTTTAACCTCCTGTTTGGCCCAGTTTGCAATTTCTGCGGAAGATGAACAGGAATAGCGAGAACCAATGAGAGACTAGCTGGAAGGTGTCTGGACGGGCAAATTTAACTCTCATTTCCCACCAGGAAGAGGAATTAACCAAAGGCTCAGCGTGCCGTGCCGGAACCAGATTAGGGCCTGAAGCCATCCTGCGGTGTTGCGGCCAGCTCAAAAGAAAGCAAGTTGAAGAAAGGAGCTCAGGGGCACTGTAATTCACAAACCTGCAGAGTTATAAATGACAGCTATCGTCCAAAAATATACTGAAGTAAGGCTGCCAAGAGGACTTGAAAGCGGGGCAGAATTGCAGGAAACCGATTTCAGGAGGCAGACTGGAATTGCCTTGAAAGCATAGGAAAAGAGGCAGAACGTCCACAATGATGCACTTGGCCAAAAAGGGCGTATGCGTTTTTTCCTGAATATATTCAGGAAAAAACGCATACGCCCTTTTTGGCCAACCAAGCAAGCTTGCAAAGGAAATCTGCACTACAATGAAGTCTCACTTCCCCCCGGTCAAAAGGGCCATCTGAAAAAAGTGTAAAATCCAGAAAGGCAGGACAGGCCATGGAGAACTGGGAGCCTTGTTATGCTGATGGGCGGGATGTAAATTGCCAACAGACACTTGGGAGAAGTGTATGGTGTTTCCTGAAACATCTAAAAAACAAAGCAACAGAGCCTAGGGCACTTCCACTTATGGTCCTATAGCTTAGGGAAATTAAAATCAAAAAGACACAGCCACCCCAAAGTTTGGGACGCCTCTGTTTACAAGAACCTCGTTTAGCGTACAAGTTCAACATCGCAGAAAGTGAAAAATGGATAAAGAAGTTGTGGTATTTACTTACAAAGCAATATCACTCAGCAATGAAATCTATGTCATCAGGCCCTTAGCAGCACAATGAGTGGATTCAGGTATGATGATTCTAACTGAAATAAGTCACACAGAAAAAGAAACATCATAAGATATCAGTAATACACGGAATGTAAACTTGGCTACACAGGAACTGAATTACAGAACAGAACAGGGTCTCAAATTTAGAAAACCAACTTATGCTTGCTTAAGGGGAAAGGTGAGTTGGGGTGCTGCATAAAACCAGAGATTGAAATGAGCACAGATAAAGTTCCTTAAGCCAAATATGGAATAGACAAGAGCTACTCCTTGCTCAACGAAATGGACTCAATACCGCATATTAAACGCCTAAGAATGTACCTGACTAGTAAGTATCTTAAAACCTATGGATTGCTATGTCTCCGAAAGAGAATCAAGCATGTGTACAGGGGCATAAACGCAGCAGTGATAGGATTGGAGAGGTTCGGTGAGCAAATGAAGACCCTCTGAAGTCATATTGCATGGTACCCATTCCACGGGTTTCAACTACCCAGGTTTAAGGTATTCTTCCTTCAGCTAAAACATGCATGTGGAACCTAGAGTATGATCAACCATGTGATCGGGAGACGTGTTCAAATATGTCTCAGTTTTCGTACCCTGGTACTCGGGTGCAACATTCCAGACGCTTTACTAACACCCTCCCGACTTGGAGAGTCAGTCCCTTTAACCTCCTGTTTGGCCCAGTTTGCAATTTCTGCGGAAGATGAACAGGAATAGCGAGAACCAATGAGAGACTAGCTGGAAGGTGTCTGGACGGGCAAATTTAACTCTCATTTCCCACCAGGAAGAGGAATTAACCAAAGGCTCAGCGTGCCGTGCCGGAACCAGATTAGGGCCTGAAGCCATCCTGCGGTGTTGCGGCCAGCTCAAAAGAAAGTGAGTTGAAGAAAGGAGCTCAGGGGCACTGTAATTCACAAACCTGCAGAGTTATAAATGACAGCTATCGTCCAAAAATATACTGAAGTAAGGCTGCCAAGAGGACTTGAAAGCGGGGCAGAATTGCAGGAAACCGATTTCAGGAGGTAGACTGGAATTGCATTGAAAGCATAGGAAAAGAGGCAGAACGTCCACAATGATGCACTTGGCCAAAAAGGGCGTATGCGTTTTTTCCTGAATATATTCAGGAAAAAACGCATACGCCCTTTTTGGCCAACCAAGCAAGCTTGCAAAGGAAATCTGCACTACAATGAAGTCTCACTTCCCCCCGGTCAAAAGGGCCATCTGAAAAAAGTGTAAAATCCAGAAAGGCAGGACAGGCCATGGAGAACTGGGAGCCTTGTTATGCTGATGGGCGGGATGTAAATTGCCAACAGACACTCGGGAGAAGTGTATGGTGTTTCCTGAAACATCTAAAAAACAAAGCAACAGAGCCTAGGGCACTTCCACTTATGGTCCTATAGCTTAGGGAAATTAAAATCAAAAAGACACAGCCACCCCAAAGTTTGGGACGCCTCTGTTTACAAGAACCTCGTTTACCGTACAAGTTCAACATCGCAGAAAGTGAAAAATGGATAAAGAAGTTGTGGTATTTACTTACAAAGCAATATCACTCAGCAATGAAATCTATGTCATCAGGCCCTTAGCAGCACAATGAGTGGATTCAGGTATGATGATTCTAACTGAAATAAGTCACACAGAAAAAGAACCATCATAAGATATCAGTAATACACGGAATGTAAACTTGACTACACAGGAACTGAATTACAGAACAGAACAGGGTCTCAAATTTAGAAAACCAACTTATGCTTGCTTAAGGGGAAAGGTGAGTTGGGGTGCTGCATAAAACCAGAGATTGAAATGAGCACAGATAAAGTTCCTTAAGCCAAATATGGAATAGACAAGAGCTACTCCTTGCTCAACGAAATGGACTCAACACCGCATATTAAATGCCTAAGAATGTACCTGACTAGTAAGTATCTTAAAACCTATGGATTGCTATGTCTCCGAAAGAGAATCAAGCATGTGTACAGGGGCATAAACGCAGCAGTGATAGGATTGGAGAGGTTCGGTGAGCAAATGAAGACCCTTTGAAGTCATATTGCATGGTACCCATTCCACGGGTTTCAACTACCCAGGTTTAAGGTATTCTTCCTTCAGCTAAAACATGCATGTGGAACCTAGAGTATGATCAACCATGTGATCGGGAGACGTGTTCAAATATGTCTCAGTTTTCGTACCCTGGTACTCGGGTGCAACATTCCAGACGCTTTACTAACACCCTCCCGACTTGGAGAGTCAGTCCCTTTAACCTCCTGTTTGGCCCAGTTTGCAATTTCTGCGGAAGATGAACAGGAATAGCGAGAACCAATGAGAGACTAGCTGGAAGGTGTCTGGACGGGCAAATTTAACTCTCATTTCCCACCAGGAAGAGGAATTAACCAAAGGCTCAGCGTGCCGTGCCGGAACCAGATTAGGGCCTGAAGCCATCATGCGGTGTTGCGGCCAGCTCAAAAGAAAGCGAGTTGAAGAAAGGAGCTCAGGGGCACTGTAATTCACAAACCTGCAGAGTTATAAATGACAGCTATCGTCCAAAAATATACTGAAGTAAGGCTGCCAAGAGGACTTGAAAGCGGGGCAGAATTGCAGGAAACCGATTTCAGGAGGCAGACTGGAATTGCATTGAAAGCATAGGAAAAGAGGCAGAACGTCCACAATGATGCACTTGGCCAAAAAGGGCGTATGCGTTTTTTCCTGAATATATTCAGGAAAAAACGCATACGCCCTTTTTGGCCAACCAAGCAAGCTTGCAAAGGAAATCTGCACTACAATGAAGTCTCACTTCCCCCCGGTCAAAAGGGCCATCTGAAAAAAGTGTAAAATCCAGAAAGGCAGGACAGGCCATGGAGAACTGGGAGCCTTGTTATGCTGATGGGCGGGATGTAAATTGCCAACAGACACTTGGGAGAAGTGTATGGTGTTTCCTGAAACATCTAAAAAACAAAGCAACAGAGCCTAGGGCACTTCCACTTATGGTCCTATAGCTTAGGGAAATTAAAATCAAAAAGACACAGCCACCCCAAAGTTTGGGACGCCTCTGTTTACAAGAACCTCGTTTACCGTACAAGTTCAACATCGCAGAAAGTGAAAAATGGATAAAGAAGTTGTGGTATTTACTTACAAAGCAATATCACTCAGCAATGAAATCTATGTCATCAGGCCCTTAGCAGCACAATGAGTGGATTCAGGTATGATGATTCTAACTGAAATAAGTCACACAGAAAAAGAACCATCATAAGATATCAGTAATACACGGAATGTAAACTTGGCTACACAGGAACTGAATTACAGAACAGAACAGGGTCTCAAATTTAGAAAACCAACTTATGCTTGCTTAAGGGTAAAGGTGAGTTGGGGTGCTGCATAAAACCAGAGATTGAAATGAACACAGATAAAGTTCCTTAAGCCAAATATGGAATAGACAAGAGCTACTCCTTGCTCAACGAAATGGACTCAACACCGCATATTAAATGCCTAAGAATGTACCTGACTAGTAAGTATCTTAAAACCTATGGATTGCTATGTCTCCGAAAGAGAATCAAGCATGTGTACAGGGGCATAAACGCAGCAGTGATAGGATTGGAGAGGTTCGGTGAGCAAATGAAGACCCTTTGAAGTCATATTGCATGGTACCCATTCCACGGGTTTCAACTACCCAGGTTTAAGGTATTCTTCCTTCAGCTAAAACATGCATGTGGAACCTAGAGTATGATCAACCATGTGATCGGGAGACGTGTTCAAATATGTCTCAGTTTTCGTACCCTGGTACTCGGGTGCAACATTCCAGACGCTTTACTAACACCCTCCCGACTTGGAGAGTCAGTCCCTTTAACCTCCTGTTTGGCCCAGTTTGCAATTTCTGCGGAAGATGAACAGGAATAGCGAGAACCAATGAGAGACTAGCTGGAGGTGTCTGGACGGGCAAATTTAACTCTCATTTCCCACCAGGAAGAGGAATTAACCAAAGGCTCAGCGTGCCGTGCCGGAACCAGATTAGGGCCTGAAGCCATCCTGCGGTGTTGCGGCCAGCTCAAAAGAAAGCGAGTTGAAGAAAGGAGCTCAGGGGCACTGTAATTCACAAACCTGCAGAGTTATAAATGACAGCTATCGTCCAAAAATATACTGAAGTAAGGCTGCCAAGAGGACTTGAAAGCGGGGCAGAATTGCAGGAAACCGATTTCAGGAGGTAGACTGGAATTGCATTGAAAGCATAGGAAAAGAGGCAGAACGTCCACAATGATGCACTTGGCCAAAAAGGGCGTATGCGTTTTTTCCTGAATATATTCAGGAAAAAACGCATACGCCCTTTTTGGCCAACCAAGCAAGCTTGCAAAGGAAATCTGCACTACAATGAAGTCTCACTTCCCCCCGGTCAAAAGGGCCATCTGAAAAAAGTGTAAAATCCAGAAAGGCAGGACAGGCCATGGAGAACTGGGAGCCTTGTTATGCTGATGGGCGGGATGTAAATTGCCAACAGACACTCGGGAGAAGTGTATGGTGTTTCCTGAAACATCTAAAAAACAAAGCAACAGAGCCTAGGGCACTTCCACTTATGGTCCTATAGCTTAGGGAAATTAAAATCAAAAAGACACAGCCACCCCAAAGTTTGGGACGCCTCTGTTTACAAGAACCTCGTTTACAGTACAAGTTCAACATCGCAGAAAGTGAAAAATGGATAAAGAAGTTGTGGTATTTACTTACAAAGCAATATCACTCAGCAATGAAATCTATGTCATCAGGCCCTTAGCAGCACAATGAGTGGATTCAGGTATGATGATTCTAACTGAAATAAGTCACACAGAAAAAGAAACATCATAAGATATCAGTAATACACGGAATGTAAACTTGGCTACACAGGAACTGAATTACAGAACAGAACAGGGTCTCAAATTTAGAAAACCAACTTATGCTTGCTTAAGGGGAAAGGTGAGTTGGGGTGCTGCATAAAACCAGAGATTGAAATGAGCACAGATAAAGTTCCTTAAGCCAAATATGGAATAGACAAGAGCTACTCCTTGCTCAACGAAATGGACTCAACACCGCATATTAAATGCCTAAGAATGTACCTGACTAGTAAGTATCTTAAAACCTATGGATTGCTATGTCTCCGAAAGAGAATCAAGCATGTGTACAGGGGCATAAACGCAGCAGTGATAGGATTGGAGAGGTTCGGTGAGCAAATGAAGACCCTTTGAAGTCATATTGCATGGTACCCATTCCACGGGTTTCAACTACCCAGGTTTAAGGTATTCTTCCTTCAGCTAAAACATGCATGTGGAACCTAGAGTATGATCAACCATGTGATCGGGAGACGTGTTCAAATATGTCTCAGTTTTCGTACCCTGGTACTCGGGTGCAACATTCCAGACGCTTTACTAACACCCTCCCGACTTGGAGAGTCAGTCCCTTTAACCTCCTGTTTGGCCCAGTTTGCAATTTCTGCGGAAGATGAACAGGAATAGCGAGAACCAATGAGAGACTAGCTGGAAGGTGTCTGGACGGGCAAATTTAACTCTCATTTCCCACCAGGAAGAGGAATTAACCAAAGGCTCAGCGTGCCGTGCCGGAACCAGATTAGGGCCTGAAGCCATCCTGCGGTGTTGCGGCCAGCTCAAAAGAAAGCAAGTTGAAGAAAGGAGCTCAGGGGCACTGTAATTCACAAACCTGCAGAGTTATAAATGACAGCTATCGTCCAAAAATATACTGAAGTAAGGCTGCCAAGAGGACTTGAAAGCGGGGCAGAATTGCAGGAAACCGATTTCAGGAGGCAGACTGGAATTGCCTTGAAAGCATAGGAAAAGAGGCAGAACGTCCACAATGATGCACTTGGCCAAAAAGGGCGTATGCGTTTTTTCCTGAATATATTCAGGAAAAAACGCATACGCCCTTTTTGGCCAACCAAGCAAGCTTGCAAAGGAAATCTGCACTACAATGAAGTCTCACTTCCCCCCGGTCAAAAGGGCCATCTGAAAAAAGTGTAAAATCCAGAAAGGCAGGACAGGCCATGGAGAACTGGGAGCCTTGTTATGCTGATGGGCGGGATGTAAATTGCCAACAGACACTTGGGAGAAGTGTATGGTGTTTCCTGAAACATCTAAAAAACAAAGCAACAGAGCCTAGGGCACTTCCACTTATGGTCCTATAGCTTAGGGAAATTAAAATCAAAAAGACACAGCCACCCCAAAGTTTGGGACGCCTCTGTTTACAAGAACCTCGTTTAGCGTACAAGTTCAACATCGCAGAAAGTGAAAAATGGATAAAGAAGTTGTGGTATTTACTTACAAAGCAATATCACTCAGCAATGAAATCTATGTCATCAGGCCCTTAGCAGCACAATGAGTGGATTCAGGTATGATGATTCTAACTGAAATAAGTCACACAGAAAAAGAAACATCATAAGATATCAGTAATACACGGAATGTAAACTTGGCTACACAGGAACTGAATTACAGAACAGAACAGGGTCTCAAATTTAGAAAACCAACTTATGCTTGCTTAAGGGGAAAGGTGAGTTGGGGTGCTGCATAAAACCAGAGATTGAAATGAACACAGATAAAGTTCCTTAAGCCAAATATGGAATAGACAAGAGCTACTCCTTGCTCAACGAAATGGACTCAACACCGCATATTAAATGCCTAAGAATGTACCTGACTAGTAAGTATCTTAAAACCTATGGATTGCTATGTCTCCGAAAGAGAATCAAGCATGTGTACAGGGGCATAAACGCAGCAGTGATAGGATTGGAGAGGTTCGGTGAGCAAATGAAGACCCTTTGAAGTCATATTGCATGGTACCCATTCCACGGGTTTCAACTACCCAGGTTTAAGGTATTCTTCCTTCAGCTAAAACATGCATGTGGAACCTAGAGTATGATCAACCATGTGATCGGGAGACGTGTTCAAATATGTCTCAGTTTTCGTACCCTGGTACTCGGGTGCAACATTCCAGACGCTTTACTAACACCCTCCCGACTTGGAGAGTCAGTCCCTTTAACCTCCTGTTTGGCCCAGTTTGCAATTTCTGCGGAAGATGAACAGGAATAGCGAGAACCAATGAGAGACTAGCTGGAGGTGTCTGGACGGGCAAATTTAACTCTCATTTCCCACCAGGAAGAGGAATTAACCAAAGGCTCAGCGTGCCGTGCCGGAACCAGATTAGGGCCTGAAGCCATCCTGCGGTGTTGCGGCCAGCTCAAAAGAAAGCGAGTTGAAGAAAGGAGCTCAGGGGCACTGTAATTCACAAACCTGCAGAGTTATAAATGACAGCTATCGTCCAAAAATATACTGAAGTAAGGCTGCCAAGAGGACTTGAAAGCGGGGCAGAATTGCAGGAAACCGATTTCAGGAGGTAGACTGGAATTGCATTGAAAGCATAGGAAAAGAGGCAGAACGTCCACAATGATGCACTTGGCCAAAAAGGGCGTATGCGTTTTTTCCTGAATATATTCAGGAAAAAACGCATACGCCCTTTTTGGCCAACCAAGCAAGCTTGCAAAGGAAATCTGCACTACAATGAAGTCTCACTTCCCCCCGGTCAAAAGGGCCATCTGAAAAAAGTGTAAAATCCAGAAAGGCAGGACAGGCCATGGAGAACTGGGAGCCTTGTTATGCTGATGGGCGGGATGTAAATTGCCAACAGACACTCGGGAGAAGTGTATGGTGTTTCCTGAAACATCTAAAAAACAAAGCAACAGAGCCTAGGGCACTTCCACTTATGGTCCTATAGCTTAGGGAAATTAAAATCAAAAAGACACAGCCACCCCAAAGTTTGGGACGCCTCTGTTTACAAGAACCTCGTTTACAGTACAAGTTCAACATCGCAGAAAGTGAAAAATGGATAAAGAAGTTGTGGTATTTACTTACAAAGCAATATCACTCAGCAATGAAATCTATGTCATCAGGCCCTTAGCAGCACAATGAGTGGATTCAGGTATGATGATTCTAACTGAAATAAGTCACACAGAAAAAGAAACATCATAAGATATCAGTAATACACGGAATGTAAACTTGGCTACACAGGAACTGAATTACAGAACAGAACAGGGTCTCAAATTTAGAAAACCAACTTATGCTTGCTTAAGGGTAAAGGTGAGTTGGGGTGCTGCATAAAACCAGAGATTGAAATGAGCACAGATAAAGTTCCTTAAGCCAAATATGGAATAGACAAGAGCTACTCCTTGCTCAACGAAATGGACTCAACACCGCATATTAAATGCCTAAGAATGTACCTGACTAGTAAGTATCTTAAAACCTATGGATTGCTATGTCTCCGAAAGAGAATCAAGCATGTGTACAGGGGCATAAACGCAGCAGTGATAGGATTGGAGAGGTTTGGTGAGCAAATGAAGACCCTTTGAAGTCATATTGCATGGTACCCATTCCACGGGTTTCAACTACCCAGGTTTAAGGTATTCTTCCTTCAGCTAAAACATGCATGTGGAACCTAGAGTATGATCAACCATGTGATCGGGAGACGTGTTCAAATATGTCTCAGTTTTCGTACCCTGGTACTCGGGTGCAACATTCCAGACGCTTTACTAACACCCTCCCGACTTGGAGAGTCAGTCCCTTTAACCTCCTGTTTGGCCCAGTTTGCAATTTCTGCGGAAGATGAACAGGAATAGCGAGAACCAATGAGAGACTAGCTGGAGGTGTCTGGACGGGCAAATTTAACTCTCATTTCCCACCAGGAAGAGGAATTAACCAAAGGCTCAGCGTGCCGTGCCGGAACCAGATTAGGGCCTGAAGCCATCCTGCGGTGTTGCGGCCAGCTCAAAAGAAAGCGAGTTGAAGAAAGGAGCTCAGGGGCACTGTAATTCACAAACCTGCAGAGTTATAAATGACAGCTATCGTCCAAAAATATACTGAAGTAAGGCTGCCAAGAGGACTTGAAAGCGGGGCAGAATTGCAGGAAACCGATTTCAGGAGGCAGACTGGAATTGCATTGAAAGCATAGGAAAAGAGGCAGAACGTCCACAATGATGCACTTGGCCAAAAAGGGCGTATGCGTTTTTTCCTGAATATATTCAGGAAAAAACGCATACGCCCTTTTTGGCCAACCAAGCAAGCTTGCAAAGGAAATCTGCACTACAATGAAGTCTCACTTCCCCCCGGTCAAAAGGGCCATCTGAAAAAAGTGTAAAATCCAGAAAGGCAGGACAGGCCATGGAGAACTGGGAGCCTTGTTATGCTGATGGGCGGGATGTAAATTGCCAACAGACACTCGGGAGAAGTGTATGGTGTTTCCTGAAACATCTAAAAAACAAAGCAACAGAGCCTAGGGCACTTCCACTTATGGTCCTATAGCTTAGGGAAATTAAAATCAAAAAGACACAGCCACCCCAAAGTTTGGGACGCCTCTGTTTACAAGAACCTCGTTTACCGTACAAGTTCAACATCGCAGAAAGTGAAAAATGGATAAAGAAGTTGTGGTATTTACTTACAAAGCAATATCACTCAGCAATGAAATCTATGTCATCAGGCCCTTAGCAGCACAATGAGTGGATTCAGGTATGATGATTCTAACTGAAATAAGTCACACAGAAAAAGAAACATCATAAGATATCAGTAATACACGGAATGTAAACTTGGCTACACAGGAACTGAATTACAGAACAGAACAGGGTCTCAAATTTAGAAAACCAACTTATGCTTGCTTAAGGGGAAAGGTGAGTTGGGGTGCTGCATAAAACCAGAGATTGAAATGAGCACAGATAAAGTTCCTTAAGCCAAATATGGAATAGACAAGAGCTACTCCTTGCTCAACGAAATGGACTCAACACCGCATATTAAATGCCTAAGAATGTACCTGACTAGTAAGTATCTTAAAACCTATGGATTGCTATGTCTCCGAAAGAGAATCAAGCATGTGTACAGGGACATAAACGCAGCAGTGATAGGATTGGAGAGGTTCGGTGAGCAAATGAAGACCCTTTGAAGTCATATTGCATGGTACCCATTCCACGGGTTTCAACTACCCAGGTTTAAGGTATTCTTCCTTCAGCTAAAACATGCATGTGGAACCTAGAGTATGATCAACCATGTGATCGGGAGACGTGTTCAAATATGTCTCAGTTTTCGTACCCTGGTACTCGGGTGCAACATTCCAGACGCTTTACTAACACCCTCCCGACTTGGAGAGTCAGTCCCTTTAACCTCCTGTTTGGCCCAGTTTGCAATTTCTGCGGAAGATGAACAGGAATAGCGAGAACCAATGAGAGACTAGCTGGAGGTGTCTGGACGGGCAAATTTAACTCTCATTTCCCACCAGGAAGAGGAATTAACCAAAGGCTCAGCGTGCCGTGCCGGAACCAGATTAGGGCCTGAAGCCATCCTGCGGTGTTGCGGCCAGCTCAAAAGAAAGCGAGTTGAAGAAAGGAGCTCAGGGGCACTGTAATTCACAAACCTGCAGAGTTATAAATGACAGCTATCGTCCAAAAATATACTGAAGTAAGGCTGCCAAGAGGACTTGAAAGCGGGGCAGAATTGCAGGAAACCGATTTCAGGAGGTAGACTGGAATTGCATTGAAAGCATAGGAAAAGAGGCAGAACGTCCACAATGATGCACTTGGCCAAAAAGGGCGTATGCGTTTTTTCCTGAATATATTCAGGAAAAAACGCATACGCCCTTTTTGGCCAACCAAGCAAGCTTGCAAAGGCAATCTGCACTACAATGAAGTCTCACTTCCCCCCGGTCAAAAGGGCCATCTGAAAAAAGTGTAAAATCCAGAAAGGCAGGACAGGCCATGGAGAACTGGGAGCCTTGTTATGCTGATGGGCGGGATGTAAATTGCCAACAGACACTCGGGAGAAGTGTATGGTGTTTCCTGAAACATCTAAAAAACAAAGCAACAGAGCCTAGGGCACTTCCACTTATGGTCCTATAGCTTAGGGAAATTAAAATCAAAAAGACACAGCCACCCCAAAGTTTGGGACGCCTCTGTTTACAAGAACCTCGTTTACAGTACAAGTTCAACATCGCAGAAAGTGAAAAATGGATAAAGAAGTTGTGGTATTTACTTACAAAGCAATATCACTCAGCAATGAAATCTATGTCATCAGGCCCTTAGCAGCACAATGAGTGGATTCAGGTATGATGATTCTAACTGAAATAAGTCACACAGAAAAAGAAACATCATAAGATATCAGTAATACACGGAATGTAAACTTGGCTACACAGGAACTGAATTACAGAACAGAACAGGGTCTCAAATTTAGAAAACCAACTTATGCTTGCTTAAGGGGAAAGGTGAGTTGGGGTGCTGCATAAAACCAGAGATTGAAATGAGCACAGATAAAGTTCCTTAAGCCAAATATGGAATAGACAAGAGCTACTCCTTGCTCAACGAAATGGACTCAACACCGCATATTAAATGCCTAAGAATGTACCTGACTAGTAAGTATCTTAAAACCTACGGATTGCTATGTCTCCGAAAGAGAATCAAGCATGTGTACAGGGGCATAAACGCAGCAGTGATAGGATTGAAGAGGTTCGGTGAGCAAATGAAGACCCTTTGAAGTCATATTGCATGGTACCCATTCCACGGGTTTCAACTACCCAGGTTTAAGGTATTCTTCCTTCAGCTAAAACATGCATGTGGAACCTAGAGTATGATCAACCATGTGATCGGGAGACGTGTTCAAATATGTCTCAGTTTTCGTACCCTGGTACTCGGGTGCAACATTCCAGACGCTTTACTAACACCCTCCCGACTTGGAGAGTCAGTCCCTTTAACCTCCTGTTTGGCCCAGTTTGCAATTTCTGCGGAAGATGAACAGGAATAGCGAGAACCAATGAGAGACTAGCTGGAGGTGTCTGGACGGGCAAATTTAACTCTCATTTCCCACCAGGAAGAGGAATTAACCAAAGGCTCAGCGTGCCGTGCCGGAACCAGATTAGGGCCTGAAGCCATCCTGCGGTGTTGCGGCCAGCTCAAAAGAAAGCGAGTTGAAGAAAGGAGCTCAGGGGCACTGTAATTCACAAACCTGCAGAGTTATAAATGACAGCTATCGTCCAAAAATATACTGAAGTAAGGCTGCCAAGAGGACTTGAAAGCGGGGCAGAATTGCAGGAAACCGATTTCAGGAGGTAGACTGGAATTGCATTGAAAGCATAGGAAAAGAGGCAGAACGTCCACAATGATGCACTTGGCCAAAAAGGGCGTATGCGTTTTTTCCTGAATATATTCAGGAAAAAACGCATACGCCCTTTTTGGCCAACCAAGCAAGCTTGCAAAGGAAATCTACACTACAATGAAGTCTCACTTCCCCCCGGTCAAAAGGGCCATCTGAAAAAAGTGTAAAATCCAGAAAGGCAGGACAGGCCATGGAGAACTGGGAGCCTTGTTATGCTGATGGGCGGGATGTAAATTGCCAACAGACACTCGGGAGAAGTGTATGGTGTTTCCTGAAACATCTAAAAAACAAAGCAACAGAGCCTAGGGCACTTCCACTTATGGTCCTATAGCTTAGGGAAATTAAAATCAAAAAGACACAGCCACCCCAAAGTTTGGGACGCCTCTGTTTACAAGAACCTCGTTTACCGTACAAGTTCAACATCGCAGAAAGTGAAAAATGGATAAAGAAGTTGTGGTATTTACTTACAAAGCAATATCACTCAGCAATGAAATCTATGTCATCAGGCCCTTAGCAGCACAATGAGTGGATTCAGGTATGATGATTCTAACTGAAATAAGTCACACAGAAAAAGAACCATCATAAGATATCAGTAATACACGGAATGTAAACTTGGCTACACAGGAACTGAATTACAGAACAGAACAGGGTCTCAAATTTAGAAAACCAACTTATGCTTGCTTAAGGGGAAAGGTGAGTTGGGGTGCTGCATAAAACCAGAGATTGAAATGAGCACAGATAAAGTTCCTTAAGCCAAATATGGAATAGACAAGAGCTACTCCTTGCTCAACGAAATGGACTCAACACCGCATATTAAATGCCTAAGAATGTACCTGACTAGTAAGTATCTTAAAACCTATGGATTGCTATGTCTCCGAAAGAGAATCAAGCATGTGTACAGGGGCATAAACGCAGCAGTGATAGGATTGGAGAGGTTCGGTGAGCAAATGAAGACCCTTTGAAGTCATATTGCATGGTACCCATTCCACGGGTTTCAACTACCCAGGTTTAAGGTATTCTTCCTTCAGCTAAAACATGCATGTGGAACCTAGAGTATGATCAACCATGTGATCGGGAGACGTGTTCAAATATGTCTCAGTTTTCGTACCCTGGTACTCGGGTGCAACATTCCAGACGCTTTACTAACACCCTCCCGACTTGGAGAGTCAGTCCCTTTAACCTCCTGTTTGGCCCAGTTTGCAATTTCTGCGGAAGATGAACAGGAATAGCGAGAACCAATGAGAGACTAGCTGGAGGTGTCTGGACGGGCAAATTTAACTCTCATTTCCCACCAGGAAGAGGAATTAACCAAAGGCTCAGCGTGCCGTGCCGGAACCAGATTAGGGCCTGAAGCCATCCTGTGGTGTTGCGGCCAGCTCAAAAGAAAGCGAGTTGAAGAAAGGAGCTCAGGGGCACTGTAATTCACAAACCTGCAGAGTTATAAATGACAGCTATCGTCCAAAAATATACTGAAGTAAGGCTGCCAAGAGGACTTGAAAGCGGGGCAGAATTGCAGGAAACCGATTTCAGGAGGTAGACTGGAATTGCATTGAAAGCATAGGAAAAGAGGCAGAACGTCCACAATGATGCACTTGGCCAAAAAGGGCGTATGCGTTTTTTCCTGAATATATTCAGGAAAAAACGCATACGCCCTTTTTGGCCAACCAAGCAAGCTTGCAAAGGGAATCTGCACTACAATGAAGTCTCACTTCCCCCCGGTCAAAAGGGTCATCTGAAAAAAGTGTAAAATCCAGAAAGGCAGGACAGGCCATGGAGAACTGGGAGCCTTGTTATGCTGATGGGCGGGATGTAAATTGCCAACAGACACTCGGGAGAAGTGTATGGTGTTTCCTGAAACATCTAAAAAACAAAGCAACAGAGCCTAGGGCACTTCCACTTATGGTCCTATAGCTTAGGGAAATTAAAATCAAAAAGACACAGCCACCCCAAAGTTTGGGACGCCTCTGTTTACAAGAACCTCGTTTACAGTACAAGTTCAACATCGCAGAAAGTGAAAAATGGATAAAGAAGTTGTGGTATTTACTTACAAAGCAATATCACTCAGCAATGAAATCTATGTCATCAGGCCCTTAGCAGCACAATGAGTGGATTCAGGTATGATGATTCTAACTGAAATAAGTCACACAGAAAAAGAAACATCATAAGATATCAGTAATACACGGAATGTAAACTTGGCTACACAGGAACTGAATTACAGAACAGAACAGGGTCTCAAATTTAGAAAACCAACTTATGCTTGCTTAAGGGGAAAGGTGAGTTGGGGTGCTGCATAAAACCAGAGATTGAAATGAGCACAGATAAAGTTCCTTAAGCCAAATATGGAATAGACAAGAGCTACTCCTTGCTCAACGAAATGGACTCAACACCGCATATTAAATGCCTAAGAATGTACCTGACTAGTAAGTATCTTAAAACCTACGGATTGCTATGTCTCCGAAAGAGAATCAAGCATGTGTACAGGGGCATAAACGCAGCAGTGATAGGATTGGAGAGGTTCGGTGAGCAAATGAAGACCCTTTGAAGTCATATTGCATGGTACCCATTCCACGGGTTTCAACTACCCAGGTTTAAGGTATTCTTCCTTCAGCTAAAACATGCATGTGGAACCTAGAGTATGATCAACCATGTGATCGGGAGACGTGTTCAAATATGTCTCAGTTTTCGTACCCTGGTACTCGGGTGCAACATTCCAGACGCTTTACTAACACCCTCCCGACTTGGAGAGTCAGTCCCTTTAACCTCCTGTTTGGCCCAGTTTGCAATTTCTGCGGAAGATGAACAGGAATAGCGAGAACCAATGAGAGACTAGCTGGAGGTGTCTGGACGGGCAAATTTAACTCTCATTTCCCACCAGGAAGAGGAATTAACCAAAGGCTCAGCGTGCCGTGCCGGAACCAGATTAGGGCCTGAAGCCATCCTGCGGTGTTGCGGCCAGCTCAAAAGAAAGCGAGTTGAAGAAAGGAGCTCAGGGGCACTGTAATTCACAAACCTGCAGAGTTATAAATGACAGCTATCGTCCAAAAATATACTGAAGTAAGGCTGCCAAGAGGACTTGAAAGCGGGGCAGAATTGCAGGAAACCGATTTCAGGAGGTAGACTGGAATTGCATTGAAAGCATAGGAAAAGAGGCAGAACGTCCACAATGATGCACTTGGCCAAAAAGGGCGTATGCGTTTTTTCCTGAATATATTCAGGAAAAAACGCATACGCCCTTTTTGGCCAACCAAGCAAGCTTGCAAAGGAAATCTACACTACAATGAAGTCTCACTTCCCCCCGGTCAAAAGGGCCATCTGAAAAAAGTGTAAAATCCAGAAAGGCAGGACAGGCCATGGAGAACTGGGAGCCTTGTTATGCTGATGGGCGGGATGTAAATTGTCAACAGACACTCGGGAGAAGTGTATGGTGTTTCCTGAAACATCTAAAAAACAAAGCAACAGAGCCTAGGGCACTTCCACTTATGGTCCTATAGCTTAGGGAAATTAAAATCAAAAAGACACAGCCACCCCAAAGTTTGGGACGCCTCTGTTTACAAGAACCTCGTTTACCGTACAAGTTCAACATCGCAGAAAGTGAAAAATGGATAAAGAAGTTGTGGTATTTACTTACAAAGCAATATCACTCAGCAATGAAATCTATGTCATCAGGCCCTTAGCAGCACAATGAGTGGATTCAGGTATGATGATTCTAACTGAAATAAGTCACACAGAAAAAGAACCATCATAAGATATCAGTAATACACGGAATGTAAACTTGGCTACACAGGAACTGAATTACAGAACAGAACAGGGTCTCAAATTTAGAAAACCAACTTATGCTTGCTTAAGGGGAAAGGTGAGTTGGGGTGCTGCATAAAACCAGAGATTGAAATGAGCACAGATAAAGTTCCTTAAGCCAAATATGGAATAGACAAGAGCTACTCCTTGCTCAACGAAATGGACTCAACACCGCATATTAAATGCCTAAGAATGTACCTGACTAGTAAGTATCTTAAAACCTACGGATTGCTATGTCTCCGAAAGAGAATCAAGCATGTGTACAGGGGCATAAACGCAGCAGTGATAGGATTGGAGAGGTTCGGTGAGCAAATGAAGACCCTTTGAAGTCATATTGCATGGTACCCATTCCACGGGTTTCAACTACCCAGGTTTAAGGTATTCTTCCTTCAGCTAAAACATGCATGTGGAACCTAGAGTATGATCAACCATGTGATCGGGAGACGTGTTCAAATATGTCTCAGTTTTCGTACCCTGGTACTCGGGTGCAACATTCCAGACGCTTTACTAACACCCTCCCGACTTGGAGAGTCAGTCCCTTTAACCTCCTGTTTGGCCCAGTTTGCAATTTCTGCGGAAGATGAACAGGAATAGCGAGAACCAATGAGAGACTAGCTGGAGGTGTCTGGACGGGCAAATTTAACTCTCATTTCCCACCAGGAAGAGGAATTAACCAAAGGCTCAGCGTGCCGTGCCGGAACCAGATTAGGGCCTGAAGCCATCCTGCGGTGTTGCGGCCAGCTCAAAAGAAAGCGAGTTGAAGAAAGGAGCTCAGGGGCACTGTAATTCACAAACCTGCAGAGTTATAAATGACAGCTATCGTCCAAAAATATACTGAAGTAAGGCTGCCAAGAGGACTTGAAAGCGGGGCAGAATTGCAGGAAACCGATTTCAGGAGGTAGACTGGAATTGCATTGAAAGCATAGGAAAAGAGGCAGAACGTCCACAATGATGCACTTGGCCAAAAAGGGCGTATGCGTTTTTTCCTGAATATATTCAGGAAAAAACGCATACGCCCTTTTTGGCCAACCAAGCAAGCTTGCAAAGGAAATCTGCACTACAATGAAGTCTCACTTCCCCCCGGTCAAAAGGGCCATCTGAAAAAAGTGTAAAATCCAGAAAGGCAGGACAGGCCATGGAGAACTGGGAGCCTTGTTATGCTGATGGGCGGGATGTAAATTGCCAACAGACACTCGGGAGAAGTGTATGGTGTTTCCTGAAACATCTAAAAAACAAAGCAACAGAGCCTAGGGCACTTCCACTTATGGTCCTATAGCTTAGGGAAATTAAAATCAAAAAGACACAGCCACCCCAAAGTTTGGGACGCCTCTGTTTACAAGAACCTCGTTTACAGTACAAGTTCAACATCGCAGAAAGTGAAAAATGGATAAAGAAGTTGTGGTATTTACTTACAAAGCAATATCACTCAGCAATGAAATCTATGTCATCAGGCCCTTAGCAGCACAATGAGTGGATTCAGGTATGATGATTCTAACTGAAATAAGTCACACAGAAAAAGAAACATCATAAGATATCAGTAATACACGGAATGTAAACTTGGCTACACAGGAACTGAATTACAGAACAGAACAGGGTCTCAAATTTAGAAAACCAACTTATGCTTGCTTAAGGGGAAAGGTGAGTTGGGGTGCTGCATAAAACCAGAGATTGAAATGAGCACAGATAAAGTTCCTTAAGCCAAATATGGAATAGACAAGAGCTACTCCTTGCTCAACGAAATGGACTCAACACCGCATATTAAATGCCTAAGAATGTACCTGACTAGTAAGTATCTTAAAACCTACGGATTGCTATGTCTCCGAAAGAGAATCAAGCATGTGTACAGGGGCATAAACGCAGCAGTGATAGGATTGGAGAGGTTCGGTGAGCAAATGAAGACCCTTTGAAGTCATATTGCATGGTACCCATTCCACGGGTTTCAACTACCCAGGTTTAAGGTATTCTTCCTTCAGCTAAAACATGCATGTGGAACCTAGAGTATGATCAACCATGTGATCGGGAGACGTGTTCAAATATGTCTCAGTTTTCGTACCCTGGTACTCGGGTGCAACATTCCAGACGCTTTACTAACACCCTCCCGACTTGGAGAGTCAGTCCCTTTAACCTCCTGTTTGGCCCAGTTTGCAATTTCTGCGGAAGATGAACAGGAATAGCGAGAACCAATGAGAGACTAGCTGGAGGTGTCTGGACGGGCAAATTTAACTCTCATTTCCCACCAGGAAGAGGAATTAACCAAAGGCTCAGCGTGCCGTGCCGGAACCAGATTAGGGCCTGAAGCCATCCTGCGGTGTTGCGGCCAGCTCAAAAGAAAGCGAGTTGAAGAAAGGAGCTCAGGGGCACTGTAATTCACAAACCTGCAGAGTTATAAATGACAGCTATCGTCCAAAAATATACTGAAGTAAGGCTGCCAAGAGGACTTGAAAGCGGGGCAGAATTGCAGGAAACCGATTTCAGGAGGTAGACTGGAATTGCATTGAAAGCATAGGAAAAGAGGCAGAACGTCCACAATGATGCACTTGGCCAAAAAGGGCGTATGCGTTTTTTCCTGAATATATTCAGGAAAAAACGCATACGCCCTTTTTGGCCAACCAAGCAAGCTTGCAAAGGAAATCTACACTACAATGAAGTCTCACTTCCCCCCGGTCAAAAGGGCCATCTGAAAAAAGTGTAAAATCCAGAAAGGCAGGACAGGCCATGGAGAACTGGGAGCCTTGTTATGCTGATGGGCGGGATGTAAATTGTCAACAGACACTCGGGAGAAGTGTATGGTGTTTCCTGAAACATCTAAAAAACAAAGCAACAGAGCCTAGGGCACTTCCACTTATGGTCCTATAGCTTAGGGAAATTAAAATCAAAAAGACACAGCCACCCCAAAGTTTGGGACGCCTCTGTTTACAAGAACCTCGTTTACCGTACAAGTTCAACATCGCAGAAAGTGAAAAATGGATAAAGAAGTTGTGGTATTTACTTACAAAGCAATATCACTCAGCAATGAAATCTATGTCATCAGGCCCTTAGCAGCACAATGAGTGGATTCAGGTATGATGATTCTAACTGAAATAAGTCACACAGAAAAAGAACCATCATAAGATATCAGTAATACACGGAATGTAAACTTGGCTACACAGGAACTGAATTACAGAACAGAACAGGGTCTCAAATTTAGAAAACCAACTTATGCTTGCTTAAGGGGAAAGGTGAGTTGGGGTGCTGCATAAAACCAGAGATTGAAATGAGCACAGATAAAGTTCCTTAAGCCAAATATGGAATAGACAAGAGCTACTCCTTGCTCAACGAAATGGACTCAACACCGCATATTAAATGCCTAAGAATGTACCTGACTAGTAAGTATCTTAAAACCTACGGATTGCTATGTCTCCGAAAGAGAATCAAGCATGTGTACAGGGGCATAAACGCAGCAGTGATAGGATTGGAGAGGTTCGGTGAGCAAATGAAGACCCTTTGAAGTCATATTGCATGGTACCCATTCCACGGGTTTCAACTACCCAGGTTTAAGGTATTCTTCCTTCAGCTAAAACATGCATGTGGAACCTAGAGTATGATCAACCATGTGATCGGGAGACGTGTTCAAATATGTCTCAGTTTTCGTACCCTGGTACTCGGGTGCAACATTCCAGACGCTTTACTAACACCCTCCCGACTTGGAGAGTCAGTCCCTTTAACCTCCTGTTTGGCCCAGTTTGCAATTTCTGCGGAAGATGAACAGGAATAGCGAGAACCAATGAGAGACTAGCTGGAGGTGTCTGGACGGGCAAATTTAACTCTCATTTCCCACCAGGAAGAGGAATTAACCAAAGGCTCAGCGTGCCGTGCCGGAACCAGATTAGGGCCTGAAGCCATCCTGCGGTGTTGCGGCCAGCTCAAAAGAAAGCGAGTTGAAGAAAGGAGCTCAGGGGCACTGTAATTCACAAACCTGCAGAGTTATAAATGACAGCTATCGTCCAAAAATATACTGAAGTAAGGCTGCCAAGAGGACTTGAAAGCGGGGCAGAATTGCAGGAAACCGATTTCAGGAGGTAGACTGGAATTGCATTGAAAGCATAGGAAAAGAGGCAGAACGTCCACAATGATGCACTTGGCCAAAAAGGGCGTATGCGTTTTTTCCTGAATATATTCAGGAAAAAACGCATACGCCCTTTTTGGCCAACCAAGCAAGCTTGCAAAGGAAATCTGCACTACAATGAAGTCTCACTTCCCCCCGGTCAAAAGGGCCATCTGAAAAAAGTGTAAAATCCAGAAAGGCAGGACAGGCCATGGAGAACTGGGAGCCTTGTTATGCTGATGGGCGGGATGTAAATTGCCAACAGACACTCGGGAGAAGTGTATGGTGTTTCCTGAAACATCTAAAAAACAAAGCAACAGAGCCTAGGGCACTTCCACTTATGGTCCTATAGCTTAGGGAAATTAAAATCAAAAAGACACAGCCACCCCAAAGTTTGGGACGCCTCTGTTTACAAGAACCTCGTTTACAGTACAAGTTCAACATCGCAGAAAGTGAAAAATGGATAAAGAAGTTGTGGTATTTACTTACAAAGCAATATCACTCAGCAATGAAATCTATGTCATCAGGCCCTTAGCAGCACAATGAGTGGATTCAGGTATGATGATTCTAACTGAAATAAGTCACACAGAAAAAGAAACATCATAAGATATCAGTAATACACGGAATGTAAACTTGGCTACACAGGAACTGAATTACAGAACAGAACAGGGTCTCAAATTTAGAAAACCAACTTATGCTTGCTTAAGGGGAAAGGTGAGTTGGGGTGCTGCATAAAACCAGAGATTGAAATGAGCACAGATAAAGTTCCTTAAGCCAAATATGGAATAGACAAGAGCTACTCCTTGCTCAACGAAATGGACTCAACACCGCATATTAAATGCCTAAGAATGTACCTGACTAGTAAGTATCTTAAAACCTATGGATTGCTATGTCTCCGAAAGAGAATCAAGCATGTGTACAGGGGCATAAACGCAGCAGTGATAGGATTGGAGAGGTTCGGTGAGCAAATGAAGACCCTTTGAAGTCATATTGCATGGTACCCATTCCACGGGTTTCAACTACCCAGGTTTAAGGTATTCTTCCTTCAGCTAAAACATGCATGTGGAACCTAGAGTATGATCAACCATGTGATCGGGAGACGTGTTCAAATATGTCTCAGTTTTCGTACCCTGGTACTCGGGTGCAACATTCCAGACGCTTTACTAACACCCTCCCGACTTGGAGAGTCAGTCCCTTTAACCTCCTGTTTGGCCCAGTTTGCAATTTCTGCGGAAGATGAACAGGAATAGCGAGAACCAATGAGAGACTAGCTGGAGGTGTCTGGACGGGCAAATTTAACTCTCATTTCCCACCAGGAAGAGGAATTAACCAAAGGCTCAGCGTGCCGTGCCGGAACCAGATTAGGGCCTGAAGCCATCCTGCGGTGTTGCGGCCAGCTCAAAAGAAAGCGAGTTGAAGAAAGGAGCTCAGGGGCACTGTAATTCACAAACCTGCAGAGTTATAAATGACAGCTATCGTCCAAAAATATACTGAAGTAAGGCTGCCAAGAGGACTTGAAAGCGGGGCAGAATTGCAGGAAACCGATTTCAGGAGGCAGACTGGAATTGCATTGAAAGCATAGGAAAAGAGGCAGAACGTCCACAATGATGCACTTGGCCAAAAAGGGCGTATGCGTTTTTTCCTGAATATATTCAGGAAAAAACGCATACGCCCTTTTTGGCCAACCAAGCAAGCTTGCAAAGGAAATCTGCACTACAATGAAGTCTCACTTCCCCCCGGTCAAAAGGGCCATCTGAAAAAAGTGTAAAATCCAGAAAGGCAGGACAGGCCATGGAGAACTGGGAGCCTTGTTATGCTGATGGGCGGGATGTAAATTGCCAACAGACACTCGGGAGAAGTGTATGGTGTTTCCTGAAACATCTAAAAAACAAAGCAACAGAGCCTAGGGCACTTCCACTTATGGTCCTATAGCTTAGGGAAATTAAAATCAAAAAGACACAGCCACCCCAAAGTTTGGGACGCCTCTGTTTACAAGAACCTCGTTTACCGTACAAGTTCAACATCGCAGAAAGTGAAAAATGGATAAAGAAGTCGTGGTATTTACTTACAAAGCAATATCACTCAGCAATGAAATCTATGTCATCAGGCCCTTAGCAGCACAATGAGTGGATTCAGGTATGATGATTCTAACTGAAATAAGTCACACAGAAAAAGAAACATCATAAGATATCAGTAATACACGGAATGTAAACTTGGCTACACAGGAACTGAATTACAGAACAGAACAGGGTCTCAAATTTAGAAAACCAACTTATGCTTGCTTAAGGGGAAAGGTGAGTTGGGGTGCTGCATAAAACCAGAGATTGAAATGAGCACAGATAAAGTTCCTTAAGCCAAATATGGAATAGACAAGAGCTACTCCTTGCTCAACGAAATAGACTCAACACCGCATATTAAATGCCTAAGAATGTACCTGACTAGTAAGTATCTTAAAACCTATGGATTGCTATGTCTCCGAAAGAGAATCAAGCATGTGTACAGGGGCATAAACGCAGCAGTGATAGGATTGGAGAGGTTCGGTGAGCAAATGAAGACCCTTTGAAGTCATATTGCATGGTACCCATTCCACGGGTTTCAACTACCCAGGTTTAAGGTATTCTTCCTTCAGCTAAAACATGCATGTGGAACCTAGAGTATGATCAACCATGTGATCGGGAGACGTGTTCAAATATGTCTCAGTTTTCGTACCCTGGTACTCGGGTGCAACATTCCAGACGCTTTACTAACACCCTCCCGACTTGGAGAGTCAGTCCCTTTAACCTCCTGTTTGGCCCAGTTTGCAATTTCTGCGGAAGATGAACAGGAATAGCGAGAACCAATGAGAGACTAGCTGGAGGTGTCTGGACGGGCAAATTTAACTCTCATTTCCCACCAGGAAGAGGAATTAACCAAAGGCTCAGCGTGCCGTGCCGGAACCAGATTAGGGCCTGAAGCCATCCTGCGGTGTTGCGGCCAGCTCAAAAGAAAGCGAGTTGAAGAAAGGAGCTCAGGGGCACTGTAATTCACAAACCTGCAGAGTTATAAATGACAGCTATCGTCCAAAAATATACTGAAGTAAGGCTGCCAAGAGGACTTGAAAGCGGGGCAGAATTGCAGGAAACCGATTTCAGGAGGTAGACTGGAATTGCATTGAAAGCATAGGAAAAGAGGCAGAACGTCCACAATGATGCACTTGGCCAAAAAGGGCGTATGCGTTTTTTCCTGAATATATTCAGGAAAAAACGCATACGCCCTTTTTGGCCAACCAAGCAAGCTTGCAAAGGAAATCTGCACTACAATGAAGTCTCACTTCCCCCCGGTCAAAAGGGCCATCTGAAAAAAGTGTAAAATCCAGAAAGGCAGGACAGGCCATGGAGAACTGGGAGCCTTGTTATGCTGATGGGCGGGATGTAAATTGCCAACAGACACTCGGGAGAAGTGTATGGTGTTTCCTGAAACATCTAAAAAACAAAGCAACAGAGCCTAGGGCACTTCCACTTATGGTCCTATAGCTTAGGGAAATTAAAATCAAAAAGACACAGCCACCCCAAAGTTTGGGACGCCTCTGTTTACAAGAACCTCATTTACAGTACAAGTTCAACATCGCAGAAAGTGAAAAATGGATAAAGAAGTTGTGGTATTTACTTACAAAGCAATATCACTCAGCAATGAAATCTATGTCATCAGGCCCTTAGCAGCACAATGAGTGGATTCAGGTATGATGATTCTAACTGAAATAAGTCACACAGAAAAAGAAACATCATAAGATATCAGTAATACACGGAATGTAAACTTGGCTACACAGGAACTGAATTACAGAACAGAACAGGGTCTCAAATTTAGAAAACCAACTTATGCTTGCTTAAGGGGAAAGGTGAGTTGGGGTGCTGCATAAAACCAGAGATTGAAATGAGCACAGATAAAGTTCCTTAAGCCAAATATGGAATAGACAAGAGCTACTCCTTGCTCAACGAAATGGACTCAACACCGCATATTAAATGCCTAAGAATGTACCTGACTAGTAAGTATCTTAAAACCTATGGATTGCTATGTCTCCGAAAGAGAATCAAGCATGTGTACAGGGGCATAAACGCAGCAGTGATAGGATTGGAGAGGTTCGGTGAGCAAATGAAGACCCTTTGAAGTCATATTGCATGGTACCCATTCCACGGGTTTCAACTACCCAGGTTTAAGGTATTCTTCCTTCAGCTAAAACATGCATGTGGAACCTAGAGTATGATCAACCATGTGATCGGGAGACGTGTTCAAATATGTCTCAGTTTTCGTACCCTGGTACTCGGGTGCAACATTCCAGACGCTTTACTAACACCCTCCCGACTTGGAGAGTCAGTCCCTTTAACCTCCTGTTTGGCCCAGTTTGCAATTTCTGCGGAAGATGAACAGGAATAGCGAGAACCAATGAGAGACTAGCTGGAGGTGTCTGGACGGGCAAATTTAACTCTCATTTCCCACCAGGAAGAGGAATTAACCAAAGGCTCAGCGTGCCGTGCCGGAACCAGATTAGGGCCTGAAGCCATCCTGTGGTGTTGCGGCCAGCTCAAAAGAAAGCGAGTTGAAGAAAGGAGCTCAGGGGCACTGTAATTCACAAACCTGCAGAGTTATAAATGACAGCTATCGTCCAAAAATATACTGAAGTAAGGCTGCCAAGAGGACTTGAAAGCGGGGCAGAATTGCAGGAAACCGATTTCAGGAGGCAGACTGGAATTGCATTGAAAGCATAGGAAAAGAGGCAGAACGTCCACAATGATGCACTTGGCCAAAAAGGGCGTATGCGTTTTTTCCTGAATATATTCAGGAAAAAACGCATACGCCCTTTTTGGCCAACCAAGCAAGCTTGCAAAGGGAATCTGCACTACAATGAAGTCTCACTTCCCCCCGGTCAAAAGGGCCATCTGAAAAAAGTGTAAAATCCAGAAAGGCAGGACAGGCCATGGAGAACTGGGAGCCTTGTTATGCTGATGGGCGGGATGTAAATTGCCAACAGACACTCGGGAGAAGTGTATGGTGTTTCCTGAAACATCTAAAAAACAAAGCAACAGAGCCTAGGGCACTTCCACTTATGGTCCTATAGCTTAGGGAAATTAAAATCAAAAAGACACAGCCACCCCAAAGTTTGGGACGCCTCTGTTTACAAGAACCTCGTTTAGCGTACAAGTTCAACATCGCAGAAAGTGAAAAATGGATAAAGAAGTTGTGGTATTTACTTACAAAGCAATATCACTCAGCAATGAAATCTATGTCATCAGGCCCTTAGCAGCACAATGAGTGGATTCAGGTATGATGATTCTAACTGAAATAAGTCACACAGAAAAAGAAACATCATAAGATATCAGGAATACACGGAATGTAAACTTGGCTACACAGGAACTGAATTACAGAACAGAACAGGGTCTCAAATTTAGAAAACCAACTTATGCTTTCTTAAGGGTAAAGGGGAGTTGGGGTGCTGCATAAAACCAGAGATTGAAATGAGCACAGATAAAGTTCCTTAAGCCAAATATGGAATAGACAAGAGCTACCTCTTGCTCAACGAAATGGACTCAACACCGCATATTAAATGCCTAAGAATGTACCTGACTAGTAAGTATCTTAAAACCTATGGATTGCTATGTCTCCGAAAGAGAATCAAGCATGTGTACAGGGGCATAAACGCAGCAGTGATAGGATTGGAGAGGTTCGGTGAGCAAATGAAGACCCTTTGAAGTCATATTGCATGGTACCCATTCCACGGGTTTCAACTACCCAGGTTTAAGGTATTCTTCCTTCAGCTAAAACATGCATGTGGAACCTAGAGTATGATCAACCATGTGATCGGGAGACGTGTTCAAATATGTCTCAGTTTTCGTACCCTGGTACTCGGGTGCAACATTCCAGACGCTTTACTAACACCCTCCCGACTTGGAGAGTCAGTCCCTTTAACCTCCTGTTTGGCCCAGTTTGCAATTTCTGCGGAAGATGAACAGGAATAGCGAGAACCAATGAGAGACTAGCTGGAGGTGTCTGGACGGGCAAATTTAACTCTCATTTCCCACCAGGAAGAGGAATTAACCAAAGGCTCAGCGTGCCGTGCCGGAACCAGATTAGGGCCTGAAGCCATCCTGCGGTGTTGCGGCCAGCTCAAAAGAAAGCGAGTTGAAGAAAGGAGCTCAGGGGCACTGTAATTCACAAACCTGCAGAGTTATAAATGACAGCTATCGTCCAAAAATATACTGAAGTAAGGCTGCCAAGAGGACTTGAAAGCGGGGCAGAATTGCAGGAAACCGATTTCAGGAGGTAGACTGGAATTGCAGTGAAAGCATAGGAAAAGAGGCAGAACGTCCACAATGATGCACTTGGCCAAAAATGGCGTATGCGTTTTTTCCTGAATATATTCAGGAAAAAACGCATACGCCCTTTTTGGCCAACCAAGCAAGCTTGCAAAGGAAATCTGCACTACAATGAAGTCTCACTTCCCCCCGGTCAAAAGGGCCATCTGAAAAAAGTGTAAAATCCAGAAAGGCAGGACAGGCCATGGAGAACTGGGAACCTTGTTATGCTGATGGGCGGGATGTAAATTGCCAACAGACACTCGGGAGAAGTGTATGGTGTTTCCTGAAACATCTAAAAAACAAAGCAACAGAGCCTAGGGCACTTCCACTTATGGTCCTATAGCTTAGGGAAATTAAAATCAAAAAGACACAGCCACCCCAAAGTTTGGGACGCCTCTGTTTACAAGAACCTCGTTTACAGTACAAGTTCAACATCGCAGAAAGTGAAAAATGGATAAAGAAGTTGTGGTATTTACTTACAAAGCAATATCACTCAGCAATGAAATCTATGTCATCAGGCCCTTAGCAGCACAATGAGTGGATTCAGGTATGATGATTCTAACTGAAATAAGTCACACAGAAAAAGAAACATCATAAGATATCAGTAATACACGGAATGTAAACTTGGCTACACAGGAACTGAATTACAGAACAGAACAGGGTCTCAAATTTAGAAAACCAACTTATGCTTGCTTAAGGGGAAAGGTGAGTTGGGGTGCTGCATAAAACCAGAGATTGAAATGAGCACAGATAAAGTTCCTTAAGCCAAATATGGAATAGACAAGAGCTACTCCTTGCTCAACGAAATGGACTCAACACCGCATATTAAATGCCTAAGAATGTACCTGACTAGTAAGTATCTTAAAACCTATGGATTGCTATGTCTCCGAAAGAGAATCAAGCATGTGTACAGGGGCATAAACGCAGCAGTGATAGGATTGGAGAGGTTCGGTGAGCAAATGAAGACCCTTTGAAGTCATATTGCATGGTACCCATTCCACGGGTTTCAACTACCCAGGTTTAAGGTATTCTTCCTTCAGCTAAAACATGCATGTGGAACCTAGAGTATGATCAACCATGTGATCGGGAGACGTGTTCAAATATGTCTCAGTTTTCGTACCCTGGTACTCGGGTGCAACATTCCAGACGCTTTACTAACACCCTCCCGACTTGGAGAGTCAGTCCCTTTAACCTCCTGTTTGGCCCAGTTTGCAATTTCTGCGGAAGATGAACAGGAATAGCGAGAACCAATGAGAGACTAGCTGGAGGTGTCTGGACGGGCAAATTTAACTCTCATTTCCCACCAGGAAGAGGAATTAACCAAAGGCTCAGCATGCCGTGCCGGAACCAGATTAGGGCCTGAAGCCATCCTGCGGTGTTGCGGCCAGGTCACAAGAAAGCGAGTTGAAGAAAGGAGCTCAGGGGCACTGTAATTCACAAACCTGCAGAGTTATAAATGACAGCTATCGTCCAAAAATATACTGAAGTAAGGCTGCCAAGAGGACTTGAAAGCGGGGCAGAATTGCAGGAAACCGATTTCAGGAGGTAGACTGGAATTGCATTGAAAGCATAGGAAAAGAGGCAGAACGTCCACAATGATGCACTTGGCCAAAAAGGGCGTATGCGTTTTTTCCTGAATATATTCAGGAAAAAACGCATACGCCCTTTTTGGCCAACCAAGCAAGCTTGCAAAGGAAATCTGCACTACAATGAAGTCTCACTTCCCCCCGGTCAAAAGGGCCATCTGAAAAAAGTGTAAAATCCAGAAAGGCAGGACAGGCCATGGAGAACTGGGAGCCTTGTTATGCTGATGGGCGGGATGTAAATTGCCAACAGCCACTCGGGAGAAGTGTATGGTGTTTCCTGAAACATCTAAAAAACAAAGCAACAGAGCCTAGGGCACTTCCACTTATGGTCCTATAGCTTAGGGAAATTAAAATCAAAAAGACACAGCCACCCCAAAGTTTGGGACGCCTCTGTTTACAAGAACCTCGTTTAGCGTACAAGTTCAACATCGCAGAAAGTGAAAAATGGATAAAGAAGTTGTGGTATTTACTTACAAAGCAATATCACTCAGCAATGAAATCTATGTCATCAGGCCCTTAGCAGCACAATGAGTGGATTCAGGTATGATGATTCTAACTGAAATAAGTCACACAGAAAAAGAAACATCATAAGATATCAGGAATACACGGAATGTAAACTTGGCTACACAGGAACTGAATTACAGAACAGAACAGGGTCTCAAATTTAGAAAACCAACTTATGCTTTCTTAAGGGTAAAGGGGAGTTGGGGTGCTGCATAAAACCAGAGATTGAAATGAGCACAGATAAAGTTCCTTAAGCCAAATATGGAATAGACAAGAGCTACCTCTTGCTCAACGAAATGGACTCAACACCGCATATTAAATGCCTAAGAATGTACCTGACTAGTAAGTATCTTAAAACCTATGGATTGCTATGTCTCCGAAAGAGAATCAAGCATGTGTACAGGGGCATAAACGCAGCAGTGATAGGATTGGAGAGGTTCGGTGAGCAAATGAAGACCCTTTGAAGTCATATTGCATGGTACCCATTCCACAGGTTTCAACTACCCAGGTTTAAGGTATTCTTCCTTCAGCTAAAACATGCATGTGGAACCTAGAGTATGATCAACCATGTGATCGGGAGACGTGTTCAAATATGTCTCAGTTTTCGTACCCTGGTACTCGGGTGCAACATTCCAGACGCTTTACTAACACCCTCCCGACTTGGAGAGTCAGTCCCTTTAACCTCCTGTTTGGCCCAGTTTGCAATTTCTGCGGAAGATGAACAGGAATAGCGAGAACCAATGAGAGACTAGCTGGAGGTGTCTGGACGGGCAAATTTAACTCTCATTTCCCACCAGGAAGAGGAATTAACCAAAGGCTCAGCGTGCCGTGCCGGAACCAGATTAGGGCCTGAAGCCATCCTGCGGTGTTGCGGCCAGCTCAAAAGAAAGCGAGTTGAAGAAAGGAGCTCAGGGGCACTGTAATTCACAAACCTGCAGAGTTATAAATGACAGCTATCGTCCAAAAATATACTGAAGTAAGGCTGCCAAGAGGACTTGAAAGCGGGGCAGAATTGCAGGAAACCGATTTCAGGAGGCAGACTGGAATTGCATTGAAAGCATAGGAAAAGAGGCAGAACGTCCACAATGATGCACTTGGCCAAAAAGGGCGTATGCGTTTTTTCCTGAATATATTCAGGAAAAAACGCATACGCCCTTTTTGGCCAACCAAGCAAGCTTGCAAAGGAAATCTGCACTACAATGAAGTCTCACTTCCCCCCGGTCAAAAGGGCCATCTGAAAAAAGTGTAAAATCCAGAAAGGCAGGACAGGCCATGGAGAACTGGGAGCCTTGTTATGCTGATGGGCGGGATGTAAATTGCCAACAGCCACTCGGGAGAAGTGTATGGTGTTTCCTGAAACATCTAAAAAACAAAGCAACAGAGCCTAGGGCACTTCCACTTATGGTCCTATAGCTTAGGGAAATTAAAATCAAAAAGACACAGCCACCCCAAAGTTTGGGACGCCTCTGTTTACAAGAACCTCGTTTACAGTACAAGTTCAACATCGCAGAAAGTGAAAAATGGATAAAGAAGTTGTGGTATTTACTTACAAAGCAATATCACTCAGCAATGAAATCTATGTCATCAGGCCCTTAGCAGCACAATGAGTGGATTCAGGTATGATGATTCTAACTGAAATAAGTCACACAGAAAAAGAAACATCATAAGATATCAGTAATACACGGAATGTAAACTTGGCTACACAGGAACTGAATTACAGAACAGAACAGGGTCTCAAATTTAGAAAACCAACTTATGCTTGCTTAAGGGGAAAGGTGAGTTGGGGTGCTGCATAAAACCAGAGATTGAAATGAGCACAGATAAAGTTCCTTAAGCCAAATATGGAATAGACAAGAGCTACTCCTTGCTCAACGAAATGGACTCAACACCGCATATTAAACGCCTAAGAATGTACCTGACTAGTAAGTATCTTAAAACCTATGGATTGCTATGTCTCCGAAAGAGAATCAAGCATGTGTACAGGGGCATAAACGCAGCAGTGATAGGATTGGAGAGGTTCGGTGAGCAAATGAAGACCCTTTGAAGTCATATTGCATGGTACCCATTCCACGGGTTTCAACTACCCAGGTTTAAGGTATTCTTCCTTCAGCTAAAACATGCATGTGGAACCTAGAGTATGATCAACCATGTGATCGGGAGACGTGTTCAAATATGTCTCAGTTTTCGTACCCTGGTACTCGGGTGCAACATTCCAGACGCTTTACTAACACCCTCCCGACTTGGAGAGTCAGTCCCTTTAACCTCCTGTTTGGCCCAGTTTGCAATTTCTGCGGAAGATGAACAGGAATAGCGAGAACCAATGAGAGACTAGCTGGAGGTGTCTGGACGGGCAAATTTAACTCTCATTTCCCACCAGGAAGAGGAATTAACCAAAGGCTCAGCGTGCCGTGCCGGAACCAGATTAGGGCCTGAAGCCATCCTGCGGTGTTGCGGCCAGGTCACAAGAAAGAGAGTTGAAGAAAGGAGCTCAGGGGCACTGTAATTCACAAACCTGCAGAGTTATAAATGACAGCTATCGTCCAAAAATATACTGAAGTAAGGCTGCCAAGAGGACTTGAAAGCGGGGCAGAATTGCAGGAAACCGATTTCAGGAGGTAGACTGGAATTGCAGTGAAAGCATAGGAAAAGAGGCAGAACGTCCACAATGATGCACTTGGCCAAAAAGGGCGTATGCGTTTTTTCCTGAATATATTCAGGAAAAAACGCATACGCCCTTTTTGGCCAACCAAGCAAGCTTGCAAAGGAAATCTGCACTACAATGAAGTCTCACTTCCCCCCGGTCAAAAGGGCCATCTGAAAAAAGTGTAAAATCCAGAAAGGCAGGACAGGCCATGGAGAACTGGGAGCCTTGTTATGCTGATGGGCGGGATGTAAATTGCCAACAGACACTCGGGAGAAGTGTATGGTGTTTCCTGAAACATCTAAAAAACAAAGCAACAGAGCCTAGGGCACTTCCACTTATGGTCCTATAGCTTAGGGAAATTAAAATCAAAAAGACACAGCCACCCCAAAGTTTGGGATGCCTCTGTTTACAAGAACCTCGTTTACAGTACAAGTTCAACATCGCAGAAAGTGAAAAATGGATAAAGAAGTTGTGGTATTTACTTACAAAGCAATATCACTCAGCAATGAAATCTATGTCATCAGGCCCTTAGCAGCACAATGAGTGGATTCAGGTATGATGATTCTAACTGAAATAAGTCACACAGAAGAAGAAACATCATAAGATATCAGTAATACACGGAATGTAAACTTGGCTACACAGGAACTGAATTACAGAACAGAACAGGGTCTCAAATTTAGAAAACCAACTTATGCTTGCTTAAGGGTAAAGGTGAGTTGGGGTGCTGCATAAAACCAGAGATTGAAATGAGCACAGATAAAGTTCCTTAAGCCAAATATGGAATAGACAAGAGCTACTCCTTGCTCAACGAAATGGACTCAACACCGCATATTAAACGCCTAAGAATGTACCTGACTAGTAAGTATCTTAAAACCTATGGATTGCTATGTCTCCGAAAGAGAATCAAGCATGTGTACAGGGGCATAAACGCAGCAGTGATAGGATTGGAGAGGTTCGGTGAGCAAATGAAGACCCTTTGAAGTCATATTGCATGGTACCCATTCCACGGGTTTCAACTACCCAGGTTTAAGGTATTCTTCCTTCAGCTAAAACATGCATGTGGAACCTAGAGTATGATCAACCATGTGATCGGGAGACGTGTTCAAATATGTCTCAGTTTTCGTACCCTGGTACTTGGGTGCAACATTCCAGACGCTTTACTAACACCCTCCCGACTTGGAGAGTCAGTCCCTTTAACCTCCTGTTTGGCCCAGTTTGCAATTTCTGCGGAAGATGAACAGGAATAGCGAGAACCAATGAGAGACTAGCTGGAGGTGTCTGGATGGGCAAATTTAACTCTCATTTCCCACCAGGAAGAGGAATTAACCAAAGGCTCAGCATGCCGTGCCGGAACCAGATTAGGGCCTGAAGCCATCCTGCGGTGTTGCGGCCAGGTCACAAGAAAGATAGTTGAAGAAAGGAGCTCAGGGGCACTGTAATTCACAAACCTGCAGAGTTATAAATGACAGCTATCGTCCAAAAATATACTGAAGTAAGGCTGCCAAGAGGACTTGAAAGCGGGGCAGAATTGCAGGAAACCGATTTCAGGAGGTAGACTGGAATTGCAGTGAAAGCATAGGAAAAGAGGCAGAACGTCCACAATGATGCACTTGGCCAAAAAGGGCGTATGCGTTTTTTCCTGAATATATTCAGGAAAAAACGCATACGCCCTTTTTGGCCAACCAAGCAAGCTTGCAAAGGAAATCTGCACTACAATGAAGTCTCACTTCCCCCCGGTCAAAAGGGCCATCTGAAAAAAGTGTAAAATCCAGAAAGGCAGGACAGGCCATGGAGAACTGGGAGCCTTGTTATGCTGATGGGCGGGATGTAAATTGCCAACAGACACTCGGGAGAAGTGTATGGTGTTTCCTGAAACATCTAAAAAACAAAGCAACAGAGCCTAGGGCACTTCCACTTATGGTCCTATAGCTTAGGGAAATTAAAATCACAAAGACACAGCCACCCCAAAGTTTGGGACGCCTCTGTTTACAAGAACCTCGTTTACAGTACAAGTTCAACATCGCAGAAAGTGAAAAATGGATAAAGAAGTTGTGGTATTTACTTACAAAGCAATATCAATCAGCAATGAAATCTATGTCATCAGGCCCTTAGCAGCACAATGAGTGGATTCAGGTATGATGATTCTAACTGAAATAAGTCACACAGAAGAAGAAACATCATAAGATATCAGTAATACACGGAATGTAAACTTGGCTACACAGGAACTGAATTACAGAACAGAACAGGGTCTCAAATTTAGAAAACCAACTTATGCTTGCTTAAGGGGAAAGGGGAGTTGGGGTGCTGCATAAAACCAGAGATTGAAATGAGCACAGATAAAGTTCCTTAAGCCAAATATGGAATAGACAAGAGCTACTCCTTGCTCAACGAAATGGACTCAACACCGCATATTAAACGCCTAAGAATGTATCTGACTAGTAAGTATCTTAAAACCTATGGATTGCTATGTCTCCGAAAGAGAATCAAGCATGTGTACAGGGGCATAAACGCAGCAGTGATAGGATTGGAGAGGTTCGGTGAGCAAATGAAGACCCTTTGAAGTCATATTGCATGGTACCCATTCCACGGGTTTCAACTACCCAGGTTTAAGGTATTCTTCCTTCAGCTAAAACATGCATGTGGAACCTAGAGTATGATCAACCATGTGATCGGGAGACGTGTTCAAATATGTCTCAGTTTTCGTACCCTGGTACTCGGGTGCAACATTCCAGACGCTTTACTAACACCCTCCCGACTTGGAGAGTCAGTCCCTTTAACCTCCTGTTTGGCCCAGTTTGCAATTTCTGCGGAAGATGAACAGGAATAGCGAGAACCAATGAGAGACTAGCTGGAGGTGTCTGGACGGGCAAATTTAACTCTCATTTCCCACCAGGAAGAGGAATTAACCAAAGGCTCAGCGTGCCGTGCCGGAACCAGATTAGGGCCTGAAGCCATCCTGCGGTGTTGCGGCCAGCTCAAAAGAAAGCGAGTTGAAGAAAGGAGCTCAGGGGCACTGTAATTCACAAACCTGCAGAGTTATAAATGACAGCTATCGTCCAAAAATATACTGAAGTAAGGCTGCCAAGAGGACTTGAAAGCGGGGCAGAATTGCAGGAAACCGATTTCAGGAGGTAGACTGGAATTGCAGTGAAAGCATAGGAAAAGAGGCAGAACGTCCACAATGATGCACTTGGCCAAAAAGGGCGTATGCGTTTTTTCCTGAATATATTCAGGAAAAAACGCATACGCCCTTTTTGGCCAACCAAGCAAGCTTGCAAAGGAAATCTGCACTACAATGAAGTCTCACTTCCCCCCGGTCAAAAGGGCCATCTGAAAAAAGTGTAAAATCCAGAAAGGCAGGACAGGCCATGGAGAACTGGGAGCCTTGTTATGCTGATGGGCGGGATGTAAATTGCCAACAGACACTCAGGAGAAGTGTATGGTGTTTCCTGAAACATCTAAAAAACAAAGCAACAGAGCCTAGGGCACTTCCACTTATGGTCCTATAGCTTAGGGAAATTAAAATCAAAAAGACACAGCCACCCCAAAGTTTGGGACGCCTCTGTTTACAAGAACCTCGTTTAGCGTACAAGTTCAACATCGCAGAAAGTGAAAAATGGATAAAGAAGTTGTGGTATTTACTTACAAAGCAATATCACTCAGCAATGAAATCTATGTCATCAGGCCCTTAGCAGCACAATGAGTGGATTCAGGTATGATGATTCTAACTGAAATAAGTCACACAGAAAAAGAAACATCATAAGATATCAGTAATACACGGAATGTAAACTTGGCTACACAGGAACTGAATTACAGAACAGAACAGGGTCTCAAATTTAGAAAACCAACTTATGCTTGCTTAAGGGGAAAGGTGAGTTGGGGTGCTGCATAAAACCAGAGATTGAAATGAGCACAGATAAAGTTCCTTAAGCCAAATATGGAATAGACAAGAGCTACTCCTTGCTCAACGAAATGGACTCAACACCGCATATTAAATGCCTAAGAATGTACCTGACTAGTAAGTATCTTAAAACCTATGGATTGCTATGTCTCCGAAAGAGAATCAAGCATGTGTACAGGGGCATAAACGCAGCAGTGATAGGATTGGAGAGGTTCGGTGAGCAAATGAAGACCCTTTGAAGTCATATTGCATGGTACCCATTCCACGGGTTTCAACTACCCAGGTTTAAGGTATTCTTCCTTCAGCTAAAACATGCATGTGGAACCTAGAGTATGATCAACCATGTGATCGGGAGACGTGTTCAAATATGTCTCAGTTTTCGTACCCTGGTACTCGGGTGCAACATTCCAGACGCTTTACTAACACCCTCCCGACTTGGAGAGTCAGTCCCTTTAACCTCCTGTTTGGCCCAGTTTGCAATTTCTGCGGAAGATGAACAGGAATAGCGAGAACCAATGAGAGACTAGCTGGAGGTGTCTGGACGGGCAAATTTAACTCTCATTTCCCACCAGGAAGAGGAATTAACCAAAGGCTCAGCGTGCCGTGCCGGAACCAGATTAGGGCCTGAAGCCATCCTGCGGTGTTGCGGCCAGCTCAAAAGAAAGCGAGTTGAAGAAAGGAGCTCAGGGGCACTGTAATTCACAAACCTGCAGAGTTATAAATGACAGCTATCGTCCAAAAATATACTGAAGTAAGGCTGCCAAGAGGACTTGAAAGCGGGGCAGAATTGCAGGAAACCGATTTCAGGAGGTAGACTGGAATTGCATTGAAAGCATAGGAAAAGAGGCAGAAAGTCCACAATGATGCACTTGGCCAAAAAGGGCGTATGCGTTTTTTCCTGAATATATTCAGGAAAAAACGCATACGCCCTTTTTGGCCAACCAAGCAAGCTTGCAAAGGAAATCTGCACTACAATGAAGTCTCACTTCCCCCCGGTCAAAAGGGCCATCTGAAAAAAGTGTAAAATCCAGAAAGGCAGGACAGGCCATGGAGAACTGGGAGCCTTGTTATGCTGATGGGCGGGATGTAAATTGCCAACAGACACTCGGGAGAAGTGTATGGTGTTTCCTGAAACATCTAAAAAACAAAGCAACAGAGCCTAGGGCACTTCCACTTATGGTCCTATAGCTTAGGGAAATTAAAATCAAAAAGACACAGCCACCCCAAAGTTTGGGACGCCTCTGTTTACAAGAACCTCGTTTACAGTACAAGTTCAACATCGCAGAAAGTGAAAAATGGATAAAGAAGTTGTGGTATTTACTTACAAAGCAATATCACTCAGCAATGAAATCTATGTCATCAGGCCCTTAGCAGCACAATGAGTGGATTCAGGTATGATGATTCTAACTGAAATAAGTCACACAGAAAAAGAAACATCATAAGATATCAGTAATACACGGAATGTAAACTTGGCTACACAGGAACTGAATTACAGAACAGAACAGGGTCTCAAATTTAGAAAACCAACTTATGCTTGCTTAAGGGGAAAGGTGAGTTGGGGTGCTGCATAAAACCAGAGATTGAAATGAGCACAGATAAAGTTCCTTAAGCCAAATATGGAATAGACAAGAGCTACTCCTTGCTCAACGAAATGGACTCAACACCGCATATTAAATGCCTAAGAATGTACCTGACTAGTAAGTATCTTAAAACCTATGGATTGCTATGTCTCCGAAAGAGAATCAAGCATGTGTACAGGGGCATAAACGCAGCAGTGATAGGATTGGAGAGGTTCGGTGAGCAAATGAAGACCCTTTGAAGTCATATTGCATGGTACCCATTCCACGGGTTTCAACTACCCAGGTTTAAGGTATTCTTCCTTCAGCTAAAACATGCATGTGGAACCTAGAGTATGATCAACCATGTGATCGGGAGACGTGTTCAAATATGTCTCAGTTTTCGTACCCTGGTACTCGGGTGCAACATTCCAGACGCTTTACTAACACCCTCCCGACTTGGAGAGTCAGTCCCTTTAACCTCCTGTTTGGCCCAGTTTGCAATTTCTGCGGAAGATGAACAGGAATAGCGAGAACCAATGAGAGACTAGCTGGAGGTGTCTGGACGGGCAAATTTAACTCTCATTTCCCACCAGGAAGAGGAATTAACCAAAGGCTCAGCGTGCCGTGCCGGAACCAGATTAGGGCCTGAAGCCATCCTGCGGTGTTGCGGCCAGCTCAAAAGAAAGCGAGTTGAAGAAAGGAGCTCAGGGGCACTGTAATTCACAAACCTGCAGAGTTATAAATGACAGCTATCGTCCAAAAATATACTGAAGTAAGGCTGCCAAGAGGACTTGAAAGCGGGGCAGAATTGCAGGAAACCGATTTCAGGAGGTAGACTGGAATTGCATTGAAAGCATAGGAAAAGAGGCAGAAAGTCCACAATGATGCACTTGGCCAAAAAGGGCGTATGCGTTTTTTCCTGAATATATTCAGGAAAAAACGCATACGCCCTTTTTGGCCAACCAAGCAAGCTTGCAAAGGAAATCTGCACTACAATGAAGTCTCACTTCCCCCCGGTCAAAAGGGCCATCTGAAAAAAGTGTAAAATCCAGAAAGGCAGGACAGGCCATGGAGAACTGGGAGCCTTGTTATGCTGATGGGCGGGATGTAAATTGCCAACAGACACTCGGGAGAAGTGTATGGTGTTTCCTGAAACATCTAAAAAACAAAGCAACAGAGCCTAGGGCACTTCCACTTATGGTCCTATAGCTTAGGGAAATTAAAATCAAAAAGACACAGCCACCCCAAAGTTTGGGACGCCTCTGTTTACAAGAACCTCGTTTACAGTACAAGTTCAACATCGCAGAAAGTGAAAAATGGATAAAGAAGTTGTGGTATTTACTTACAAAGCAATATCACTCAGCAATGAAATCTATGTCATCAGGCCCTTAGCAGCACAATGAGTGGATTCAGGTATGATGATTCTAACTGAAATAAGTCACACAGAAAAAGAAACATCATAAGATATCAGTAATACACGGAATGTAAACTTGGCTACACAGGAACTGAATTACAGAACAGAACAGGGTCTCAAATTTAGAAAACCAACTTATGCTTGCTTAAGGGGAAAGGTGAGTTGGGGTGCTGCATAAAACCAGAGATTGAAATGAGCACAGATAAAGTTCCTTAAGCCAAATATGGAATAGACAAGAGCTACTCCTTGCTCAACGAAATGGACTCAACACCGCATATTAAATGCCTAAGAATGTACCTGACTAGTAAGTATCTTAAAACCTATGGATTGCTATGTCTCCGAAAGAGAATCAAGCATGTGTACAGGGGCATAAACGCAGCAGTGATAGGATTGGAGAGGTTCGGTGAGCAAATGAAGACCCTTTGAAGTCATATTGCATGGTACCCATTCCACGGGTTTCAACTACCCAGGTTTAAGGTATTCTTCCTTCAGCTAAAACATGCATGTGGAACCTAGAGTATGATCAACCATGTGATCGGGAGACGTGTTCAAATATGTCTCAGTTTTCGTACCCTGGTACTCGGGTGCAACATTCCAGACGCTTTACTAACACCCTCCCGACTTGGAGAGTCAGTCCCTTTAACCTCCTGTTTGGCCCAGTTTGCAGTTTCTGCGGAAGATGAACAGGAATAGCGAGAACCAATGAGAGACTAGCTGGAGGTGTCTGGACGGGCAAATTTAACTCTCATTTCCCACCAGGAAGAGGAATTAACCAAAGGCTCAGCGTGCCGTGCCGGAACCAGATTAGGGCCTGAAGCCATCCTGCGGTGTTGCGGCCAGCTCAAAAGAAAGCGAGTTGAAGAAAGGAGCTCAGGGGCACTGTAATTCACAAACCTGCAGAGTTATAAATGACAGCTATCGTCCAAAAATATACTGAAGTAAGGCTGCCAAGAGGACTTGAAAGCGGGGCAGAATTGCAGGAAACCGATTTCAGGAGGTAGACTGGAATTGCATTGAAAGCATAGGAAAAGAGGCAGAACGTCCACAATGATGCACTTGGCCAAAAAGGGCGTATGCGTTTTTTCCTGAATATATTCAGGAAAAAACGCATACGCCCTTTTTGGCCAACCAAGCAAGCTTGCAAAGGAAATCTGCACTACAATGAAGTCTCACTTCCCCCCGGTCAAAAGGGCCATCTGAAAAAAGTGTAAAATCCAGAAAGGCAGGACAGGCCATGGAGAACTGGGAGCCTTGTTATGCTGATGGGCGGGATGTAAATTGCCAACAGACACTCGGGAGAAGTGTATGGTGTTTCCTGAAACATCTAAAAAACAAAGCAACAGAGCCTAGGACACTTCCACTTATGGTCCTATAGCTTAGGGAAATTAAAATCAAAAAGACACAGCCACCCCAAAGTTTGGGACGCCTCTGTTTACAAGAACCTCGTTTACAGTACAAGTTCAACATCGCAGAAAGTGAAAAATGGATAAAGAAGTTGTGGTATTTACTTACAAAGCAATATCACTCAGCAATGAAATCTATGTCATCAGGCCCTTAGCAGCACAATGAGTGGATTCAGGTATGATGATTCTAACTGAAATAAGTCACACAGAAAAAGAAACATCATAAGATATCAGTAATACACGGAATGTAAACTTGGCTACACAGGAACTGAATTACAGAACAGAACAGGGTCTCAAATTTAGAAAACCAACTTATGCTTGCTTAAGGGGAAAGGGGAGTTGGGGTGCTGCATAAAACCAGAGATTGAAATGAGCACAGATAAAGTTCCTTAAGCCAAATATGGAATAGACAAGAGCTACTCCTTGCTCAACGAAATGGACTCAACACCGCATATTAAATGCCTAAGAATGTACCTGACTAGTAAGTATCTTAAAACCTATGGATTGCTATGTCTCCGAAAGAGAATCAAGCATGTGTACAGGGGCATAAACGCAGCAGTGATAGGATTGGAGAGGTTCGGTGAGCAAATGAAGACCCTTTGAAGTCATATTGCATGGTACCCATTCCACGGGTTTCAACTACCCAGGTTTAAGGTATTCTTCCTTCAGCTAAAACATGCATGTGGAACCTAGAGTATGATCAACCATGTGATCGGGAGATGTGTTCAAATATGTCTCAGTTTTCGTACCCTGGTACTCGGGTGCAACATTCCAGACGCTTTACTAACACCCTCCCGACTTGGAGAGTCAGTCCCTTTAACCTCCTGTTTGGCCCAGTTTGCAATTTCTGCGGAAGATGAACAGGAATAGCGAGAACCAATGAGAGACTAGCTGGAAGGTGTCTGGACGGGCAAATTTAACTCTCATTTCCCACCAGGAAGAGGAATTAACCAAAGGCTCAGCATGCCGTGCCGGAACTAGATTAGGGCCTGAAGCCATCCTGCGGTGTTGCGGCCAGCTCAAAAGAAAGCGAGTTGAAGAAAGGAGCTCAGGGGCACTGTAATTCACAAACCTGCAGAGTTATAAATGACAGCTATCGTCCAAAAATATACTGAAGTAAGGCTGCCAAGAGGACTTGAAAGCGGGGCAGAATTGCAGGAAACCGATTTCAGGAGGCAGACTGGAATTGCATTGAAAGCATAGGAAAAGAGGCAGAACGTCCACAATGATGCACTTGGCCAAAAAGGGCGTATGCGTTTTTTCCTGAATATATTCAGGAAAAAACGCATACGCCCTTTTTGGCCAACCAAGCAAGCTTGCAAAGGAAATCTGCACTACAATGAAGTCTCACTTCCCCCCGGTCAAAAGGGCCATCTGAAAAAAGTGTAAAATCCAGAAAGGCAGGACAGGCCATGGAGAACTGGGAGCCTTGTTATGCTGATGGGCGGGATGTAAATTGCCAACAGACACTCGGGAGAAGTGTATGGTGTTTCCTGAAACATCTAAAAAACAAAGCAACAGAGCCTAGGGCACTTCCACTTATGGTCCTATAGATTAGGGAAATTAAAATCAAAAAGACACAGCCACCCCAAAGTTTGGGACGCCTCTGTTTACAAGAACCTCGTTTACCGTACAAGTTCAACATCGCAGAAAGTGAAAAATGGATAAAGAAGTTGTGGTATTTACTTACAAAGCAATATCACTCAGCAATGAAATCTATGTCATCAGGCCCTTAGCAGCACAATGAGTGGATTCAGGTATGATGATTCTAACTGAAATAAGTCACACAGAAAAAGAAACATCATAAGATATCAGTAATACACGGAATGTAAACTTGGCTACACAGGAACTGAATTACAGAACAGAACAGGGTCTCAAATTTAGAAAACCAACTTATGCTTGCTTAAGGGGAAAGGTGAGTTGGGGTGCTGCATAAAACCAGAGATTGAAATGAGCACAGATAAAGTTCCTTAAGCCAAATATGGAATAGACAAGAGCTACTCCTTGCTCAACGAAATGGACTCAACACCGCATATTAAATGCCTAAGAATGTACCTGACTAGTAAGTATCTTAAAACCTATGGATTGCTATGTCTCCAAAAGAGAATCAAGCATGTGTACAGGGGCATAAACGCAGCAGTGATAGGATTGGAGAGGTTCGGTGAGCAAATGAAGACCCTTTGAAGTCATATTGCATGGTACCCATTCCACGGGTTTCAACTACCCAGGTTTAAGGTATTCTTCCTTCAGCTAAAACATGCATGTGGAACCTAGAGTATGATCAACCATGTGATCGGGAGACGTGTTCAAATATGTCTCAGTTTTCGTACCCTGGTACTCGGGTGCAACATTCCAGACGCTTTACTAACACCCTCCCGACTTGGAGAGTCAGTCCCTTTAACCTCCTGTTTGGCCCAGTTTGCAATTTCTGCGGAAGATGAACAGGAATAGCGAGAACCAATGAGAGACTAGCTGGAGGTGTCTGGATGGGCAAATTTAACTCTCATTTCCCACCAGGAAGAGGAATTAACCAAAGGCTCAGCGTGCCGTGCCGGAACCAGATTAGGGCCTGAAGCCATCCTGCGGTGTTGCGGCCAGCTCAAAAGAAAGCGAGTTGAAGAAAGGAGCTCAGGGGCACTGTAATTCACAAACCTGCAGAGTTATAAATGACAGCTATCGTCCAAAAATATACTGAAGTAAGGCTGCCAAGAGGACTTGAAAGCGGGGCAGAATTGCAGGAAACCGATTTCAGGAGGTAGACTGGAATTGCATTGAAAGCATAGGAAAAGAGGCAGAACGTCCACAATGATGCACTTGGCCAAAAAGGGCGTATGCGTTTTTCCCTGAATATATTCAGGAAAAAACGCATACGCCCTTTTTGGCCAACCAAGCAAGCTTGCAAAGGAAATCTGCACTACAATGAAGTCTCACTTCCCCCCGGTCAAAAGGGCCATCTGAAAAAAGTGTAAAATCCAGAAAGGCAGGACAGGCCATGGAGAACTGGGAGCCTTGTTATGCTGATGGGCGGGATGTAAATTGCCAACAGACACTCGGGAGAAGTGTATGGTATTTCCTGAAACATCTAAAAAACAAAGCAACAGAGCCTAGGGCACTTCCACTTATGGTCCTATAGCTTAGGGAAATTAAAATCAAAAAGACACAGCCACCCCAAAGTTTGGGACGCCTCTGTTTACAAGAACCTCGTTTACAGTACAAGTTCAACATCGCAGAAAGTGAAAAATGGATAAAGAAGTTGTGGTATTTACTTACAAAGCAATATCACTCAGCAATGAAATCTATGTCATCAGGCCCTTAGCAGCACAATGAGTGGATTCAGGTATGATGATTCTAACTGAAATAAGTCACACAGAAAAAGAAACATCATAAGATATCAGTAATACACGGAATGTAAACTTGGCTACACAGGAACTGAATTACAGAACAGAACAGGGTCTCAAATTTAGAAAACCAACTTATGCTTGCTTAAGGGGAAAGGTGAGTTGGGGTGCTGCATAAAACCAGAGATTGAAATGAGCACAGATAAAGTTCCTTAAGCCAAATATGGAATAGACAAGAGCTACTCCTTGCTCAACGAAATGGACTCAACACCGCATATTAAATGCCTAAGAATGTACCTGACTAGTAAGTATCTTAAAACCTATGGATTGCTATGTCTCCGAAAGAGAATCAAGCATGTGTACAGGGGCATAAACGCAGCAGTGATAGGATTGGAGAGGTTCGGTGAGCAAATGAAGACCCTTTGAAGTCATATTGCATGGTACCCATTCCACGGGTTTCAACTACCCAGGTTTAAGGTATTCTTCCTTCAGCTAAAACATGCATGTGGAACCTAGAGTATGATCAACCATGTGATCGGGAGACGTGTTCAAATATGTCTCAGTTTTCATACCCTGGTACTCGGGTGCAACATTCCAGACGCTTTACTAACACCCTCCCGACTTGGAGAGTCAGTCCCTTTAACCTCCTGTTTGGCCCAGTTTGCAATTTCTGCGGAAGATGAACAGGAATAGCGAGAACCAATGAGAGACTAGCTGGAGGTGTCTGGACGGGCAAATTTAACTCTCATTTCCCACCAGGAAGAGGAATTAACCAAAGGCTCAGCGTGCCGTGCCGGAACCAGATTAGGGCCTGAAGCCATCCTGCGGTGTTGCGGCCAGCTCAAAAGAAAGCGAGTTGAAGAAAGGAGCTCAGGGGCACTGTAATTCACAAACCTGCAGAGTTATAAATGACAGCTATCGTCCAAAAATATACTGAAGTAAGGCTGCCAAGAGGACTTGAAAGCGGGGCAGAATTGCAGGAAACCGATTTCAGGAGGTAGACTGGAATTGCATTGAAAGCATAGGAAAAGAGGCAGAACGTCCACAATGATGCACTTGGCCAAAAAGGGCGTATGCGTTTTTTCCTGAATATATTCAGGAAAAAACGCATACGCCCTTTTTGGCCAACCAAGCAAGCTTGCAAAGGAAATCTGCACTACAATGAAGTCTCACTTCCCCCCGGTCAAAAGGGCCATCTGAAAAAAGTGTAAAATCCAGAAAGGCAGGACAGGCCATGGAGAACTGGGAGCCTTGTTATGCTGATGGGCGGGATGTAAATTGCCAACAGACACTCGGGAGAAGTGTATGGTGTTTCCTGAAACATCTAAAAAACAAAGCAACAGAGCCTAGGGCACTTCCACTTATGGTCCTATAGCTTAGGGAAATTAAAATCAAAAAGACACAGCCACCCCAAAGTTTGGGACGCCTCTGTTTACAAGAACCTCGTTTACAGTACAAGTTCAACATCGCAGAAAGTGAAAAATGGATAAAGAAGTTGTGGTATTTACTTACAAAGCAATATCACTCAGCAATGAAATCTATGTCATCAGGCCCTTAGCAGCACAATGAGTGGATTCAGGTATGATGATTCTAACTGAAATAAGTCACACAGAAAAAGAAACATCATAAGATATCAGTAATACACGGAATGTAAACTTGGCTACACAGGAACTGAATTACAGAACAGAAAAGGGTCTCAAATTTAGAAAACCAACTTATGCTTGCTTAAGGGGAAAGGTGAGTTGGGGTGCTGCATAAAACCAGAGATTGAAATGAGCACAGATAAAGTTCCTTAAGCCAAATATGGAATAGACAAGAGCTACTCCTTGCTCAACGAAATGGACTCAACACCCCATATTAAATGCCTAAGAATGTACCTGACTAGTAAGTATCTTAAAACCTATGGATTGCTATGTCTCCAAAAGAGAATCAAGCATGTGTACAGGGGCATAAACGCAGCAGTGATAGGATTGGAGAGGTTCGGTGAGCAAATGAAGACCCTTTGAAGTCATATTGCATGGTACCCATTCCACGGGTTTCAACTACCCAGGTTTAAGGTATTCTTCCTTCAGCTAAAACATGCATGTGGAACCTAGAGTATGATCAACCATGTGATCGGGAGACGTGTTCAAATATGTCTCAGTTTTTGTACCCTGGTACTCGGGTGCAACATTCCAGACGCTTTACTAACACCCTCCCGACTTGGAGAGTCAGTCCCTTTAACCTCCTGTTTGGCCCAGTTTGCAATTTCTGCGGAAGATGAACAGGAATAGCGAGAACCAATGAGAGACTAGCTGGAGGTGTCTGGACGGGCAAATTTAACTCTCATTTCCCACCAGGAAGAGGAATTAACCAAAGGCTCAGCGTGCCGTGCCGGAACCAGATTAGGGCCTGAAGCCATCCTGCGGTGTTGCGGCCAGGTCACAAGAAAGAGAGTTGAAGAAAGGAGCTCAGGGGCACTGTAATTCACAAACCTGCAGAGTTATAAATGACAGCTATCGTCCAAAAATATACTGAAGTAAGGCTGCCAAGAGGACTTGAAAGCGGGGCAGAATTGCAGGAAACCGATTTCAGGAGGTAGACTGGAATAGCAGTGAAAGCATAGGAAAAGAGGCAGAACGTCCACAATGATGCACTTGGCCAAAAAGGGCGTATGCGTTTTTTCCTGAATATATTCAGGAAAAAACGCATACGCCCTTTTTGGCCAACCAAGCAAGCTTGCAAAGGAAATCTGCACTACAATGAAGTCTCACTTCCCCCCGGTCAAAAGGGCCATCTGAAAAAAGTGTAAAATCCAGAAAGGCAGGACAGGCCATGGAGAACTGGGAGCCTTGTTATGCTGATGGGCGGGATGTAAATTGCCAACAGACACTCGGGAGAAGTGTATGGTGTTTCCTGAAACATCTAAAAAACAAAGCAACAGAGCCTAGGGCACTTCCACTTATGGTCCTATAGCTTAGGGAAATTAAAATCAAAAAGACACAGCCACCCCAAAGTTTGGGACGCCTCTGTTTACAAGAACCTCGTTTACAGTACAAGTTCAACATCGCAGAAAGTGAAAAATGGATAAAGAAGTTGTGGTATTTACTTACAAAGCAATATCACTCAGCAATGAAATCTATGTCATCAGGCCCTTAGCAGCACAATGAGTGGATTCAGGTATGATGATTCTAACTGAAATAAGTCACACAGAAGAAGAAACATCATAAGATATCAGTAATACACGGAATGTAAACTTGGCTACACAGGAACTGAATTACAGAACAGAACAGGGTCTCAAATTTAGAAAACCAACTTATGCTTGCTTAAGGGGAAAGGTGAGTTGGGGTGCTGCATAAAACCAGAGATTGAAATGAGCACAGATAAAGTTCCTTAAGCCAAATATGGAATAGACAAGAGCTACTCCTTGCTCAACGAAATGGACTCAACACCCCATATTAAATGCCTAAGAATGTACCTGACTAGTAAGTATCTTAAAACCTATGGATTGCTATGTCTCCAAAAGAGAATCAAGCATGTGTACAGGGGCATAAACGCAGCAGTGATAGGATTGGAGAGGTTCGGTGAGCAAATGAAGACCCTTTGAAGTCATATTGCATGGTACCCATTCCACGGGTTTCAACTACCCAGGTTTAAGGTATTCTTCCTTCAGCTAAAACATGCATGTGGAACCTAGAGTATGATCAACCATGTGATCGGGAGACGTGTTCAAATATGTCTCAGTTTTTGTACCCTGGTACTCGGGTGCAACATTCCAGACGCTTTACTAACACCCTCCCGACTTGGAGAGTCAGTCCCTTTAACCTCCTGTTTGGCCCAGTTTGCAATTTCTGCGGAAGATGAACAGGAATAGCGAGAACCAATGAGAGACTAGCTGGAGGTGTCTGGACGGGCAAATTTAACTCTCATTTCCCACCAGGAAGAGGAATTAACCAAAGGCTCAGCGTGCCGTGCCGGAACCAGATTAGGGCCTGAAGCCATCCTGCGGTGTTGCGGCCAGGTCACAAGAAAGAGAGTTGAAGAAAGGAGCTCAGGGGCACTGTAATTCACAAACCTGCAGAGTTATAAATGACAGCTATCGTCCAAAAATATACTGAAGTAAGGCTGCCAAGAGGACTTGAAAGCGGGGCAGAATTGCAGGAAACCGATTTCAGGAGGTAGACTGGAATAGCAGTGAAAGCATAGGAAAAGAGGCAGAACGTCCACAATGATGCACTTGGCCAAAAAGGGCGTATGCGTTTTTTCCTGAATATATTCAGGAAAAAACGCATACGCCCTTTTTGGCCAACCAAGCAAGCTTGCAAAGGAAATCTGCACTACAATGAAGTCTCACTTCCCCCCGGTCAAAAGGGCCATCTGAAAAAAGTGTAAAATCCAGAAAGGCAGGACAGGCCATGGAGAACTGGGAGCCTTGTTATGCTGATGGGCGGGATGTAAATTGCCAACAGACACTCGGGAGAAGTGTATGGTGTTTCCTGAAACATCTAAAAAACAAAGCAACAGAGCCTAGGGCACTTCCACTTATGGTCCTATAGCTTAGGGAAATTAAAATCAAAAAGACACAGCCACCCCAAAGTTTGGGACGCCTCTGTTTACAAGAACCTCGTTTACAGTACAAGTTCAACATCGCAGAAAGTGAAAAATGGATAAAGAAGTTGTGGTATTTACTTACAAAGCAATATCACTCAGCAATGAAATCTATGTCATCAGGCCCTTAGCAGCACAATGAGTGGATTCAGGTATGATGATTCTAACTGAAATAAGTCACACAGAAGAAGAAACATCATAAGATATCAGTAATACACGGAATGTAAACTTGGCTACACAGGAACTGAATTACAGAACAGAACAGGGTCTCAAATTTAGAAAACCAACTTATGCTTGCTTAAGGGGAAAGGGGAGTTGGGGTGCTGCATAAAACCAGAGATTGAAATGAGCACAGATAAAGTTCCTTAAGCCAAATATGGAATAGACAAGAGCTACTCCTTGCTCAACGAAATGGACTCAACACCGCATATTAAACGCCTAAGAATGTACCTGACTAGTAAGTATCTTAAAACCTATGGATTGCTATGTCTCCGAAAGAGAATCAAGCATGTGTACAGGGGCATAAACGCAGCAGTGATAGGATTGGAGAGGTTCGGTGAGCAAATGAAGACCCTTTGAAGTCATATTGCATGGTACCCATTCCACGGGTTTCAACTACCCAGGTTTAAGGTATTCTTCCTTCAGCTAAAACATGCATGTGGAACCTAGAGTATGATCAACCATGTGATCGGGAGACGTGTTCAAATATGTCTCAGTTTTCGTACCCTGGTACTCGGGTGCAACATTCCAGACGCTTTACTAACACCCTCCCGACTTGGAGAGTCAGTCCCTTTAACCTCCTGTTTGGCCCAGTTTGCAATTTCTGCGGAAGATGAACAGGAATAGCGAGAACCAATGAGAGACTAGCTGGAGGTGTCTGGACGGGCAAATTTAACTCTCATTTCCCACCAGGAAGAGGAATTAACCAAAGGCTCAGCGTGCCGTGCCGGAACCAGATTAGGGCCTGAAGCCATCCTGCGGTGTTGCGGCCAGCTCAAAAGAAAGCGAGTTGAAGAAAGGAGCTCAGGGGCACTGTAATTCACAAACCTGCAGAGTTATAAATGACAGCTATCGTCCAAAAATATACTGAAGTAAGGCTGCCAAGAGGACTTGAAAGCGGGGCAGAATTGCAGGAAACCGATTTCAGGAGGTAGACTGGAATTGCAGTGAAAGCATAGGAAAAGAGGCAGAACGTCCACAATGATGCACTTGGCCAAAAAGGGCGTATGCGTTTTTTCCTGAATATATTCAGGAAAAAACGCATACGCCCTTTTTGGCCAACCAAGCAAGCTTGCAAAGGAAATCTGCACTACAATGAAGTCTCACTTCCCCCCGGTCAAAAGGGCCATCTGAAAAAAGTGTAAAATCCAGAAAGGCAGGACAGGCCATGGAGAACTGGGAGCCTTGTTATGCTGATGGGCGGGATGTAAATTGCCAACAGACACTCAGGAGAAGTGTATGGTGTTTCCTGAAACATCTAAAAAACAAAGCAACAGAGCCTAGGGCACTTCCACTTATGGTCCTATAGCTTAGGGAAATTAAAATCAAAAAGACACAGCCACCCCAAAGTTTGGGACGCCTCTGTTTACAAGAACCTCGTTTAGCGTACAAGTTCAACATCGCAGAAAGTGAAAAATGGATAAAGAAGTTGTGGTATTTACTTACAAAGCAATATCACTCAGCAATGAAATCTATGTCATCAGGCCCTTAGCAGCACAATGAGTGGATTCAGGTATGATGATTCTAACTGAAATAAGTCACACAGAAAAAGAAACATCATAAGATATCAGTAATACACGGAATGTAAACTTGGCTACACAGGAACTGAATTACAGAACAGAACAGGGTCTCAAATTTAGAAAACCAACTTATGCTTGCTTAAGGGGAAAGGTGAGTTGGGGTGCTGCATAAAACCAGAGATTGAAATGAGCACAGATAAAGTTCCTTAAGCCAAATATGGAATAGACAAGAGCTACTCCTTGCTCAACGAAATGGACTCAACACCGCATATTAAATGCCTAAGAATGTACCTGACTAGTAAGTATCTTAAAACCTATGGATTGCTATGTCTCCGAAAGAGAATCAAGCATGTGTACAGGGGCATAAACGCAGCAGTGATAGGATTGGAGAGGTTCGGTGAGCAAATGAAGACCCTTTGAAGTCATATTGCATGGTACCCATTCCACGGGTTTCAACTACCCAGGTTTAAGGTATTCTTCCTTCAGCTAAAACATGCATGTGGAACCTAGAGTATGATCAACCATGTGATCGGGAGACGTGTTCAAATATGTCTCAGTTTTCGTACCCTGGTACTCGGGTGCAACATTCCAGACGCTTTACTAACACCCTCCCGACTTGGAGAGTCAGTCCCTTTAACCTCCTGTTTGGCCCAGTTTGCAATTTCTGCGGAAGATGAACAGGAATAGCGAGAACCAATGAGAGACTAGCTGGAGGTGTCTGGACGGGCAAACTTAACTCTCATTTCCCACCAGGAAGAGGAATTAACCAAAGGCTCAGCGTGCCGTGCCGGAACCAGATTAGGGCCTGAAGCCATCCTGCGGTGTTGCGGCCAGCTCAAAAGAAAGCGAGTTGAAGAAAGGAGCTCAGGGGCACTGTAATTCACAAACCTGCAGAGTTATAAATGACAGCTATCGTCCAAAAATATACTGAAGTAAGGCTGCCAAGAGGACTTGAAAGCGGGGCAGAATTGCAGGAAACCGATTTCAGGAGGTAGACTGGAATTGCATTGAAAGCATAGGAAAAGAGGCAGAACGTCCACAATGATGCACTTGGCCAAAAAGGGCGTATGCGTTTTTTCCTGAATATATTCAGGAAAAAACGCATACGCCCTTTTTGGCCAACCAAGCAAGCTTGCAAAGGAAATCTGCACTACAATGAAGTCTCACTTCCCCCCGGTCAAAAGGGCCATCTGAAAAAAGTGTAAAATCCAGAAAGGCAGGACAGGCCATGGAGAACTGGGAGCCTTGTTATGCTGATGGGCGGGATGTAAATTGCCAACAGACACTCGGGAGAAGTGTATGGTGTTTCCTGAAACATCTAAAAAACAAAGCAACAGAGCCTAGGGCACTTCCACTTATGGTCCTATAGCTTAGGGAAATTAAAATCAAAAAGACACAGCCACCCCAAAGTTTGGGACGCCTCTGTTTACAAGAACCTCGTTTACAGTACAAGTTCAACATCGCAGAAAGTGAAAAATGGATAAAGAAGTTGTGGTATTTACTTACAAAGCAATATCACTCAGCAATGAAATCTATGTCATCAGGCCCTTAGCAGCACAATGAGTGGATTCAGGTATGATGATTCTAACTGAAATAAGTCACACAGAAAAAGAAACATCATAAGATATCAGTAATACACGGAATGTAAACTTGGCTACACAGGAACTGAATTACAGAACAGAACAGGGTCTCAAATTTAGAAAACCAACTTATGCTTGCTTAAGGGGAAAGGTGAGTTGGGGTGCTGCATAAAACCAGAGATTGAAATGAGCACAGATAAAGTTCCTTAAGCCAAATATGGAATAGACAAGAGCTACTCCTTGCTCAACGAAATGGACTCAACACCCCATATTAAATGCCTAAGAATGTACCTGACTAGTAAGTATCTTAAAACCTATGGATTGCTATGTCTCCAAAAGAGAATCAAGCATGTGTACAGGGGCATAAACGCAGCAGTGATAGGATTGGAGAGGTTCGGTGAGCAAATGAAGACCCTTTGAAGTCATATTGCATGGTACCCATTCCACGGGTTTCAACTACCCAGGTTTAAGGTATTCTTCCTTCAGCTAAAACATGCATGTGGAACCTAGAGTATGATCAACCATGTGATCGGGAGACGTGTTCAAATATGTCTCAGTTTTTGTACCCTGGTACTCGGGTGCAACATTCCAGACGCTTTACTAACACCCTCCCGACTTGGAGAGTCAGTCCCTTTAACCTCCTGTTTGGCCCAGTTTGCAATTTCTGCGGAAGATGAACAGGAATAGCGAGAACCAATGAGAGACTAGCTGGAGGTGTCTGGACGGGCAAATTTAACTCTCATTTCCCACCAGGAAGAGGAATTAACCAAAGGCTCAGCGTGCCGTGACGGAACCAGATTAGGGCCTGAAGCCATCCTGCGGTGTTGCGGCCAGCTCAAAAGAAAGCGAGTTGAAGAAAGGAGCTCAGGGGCACTGTAATTCACAAACCTGCAGAGTTATAAATGACAGCTATCGTCCAAAAATATACTGAAGTAAGGCTGCCAAGAGGACTTGAAAGCGGGGCAGAATTGCAGGAAACCGATTTCAGGAGGCAGACTGGAATTGCATTGAAAGCATAGGAAAAGAGGCAGAACGTCCACAATGATGAACTTGGCCAAAAAGGGCGTATGCGTTTTTTCCTGAATATATTCAGGAAAAAACGCATACGCCCTTTTTGGCCAACCAAGCAAGCTTGCAAAGGAAATCTGCACTACAATGTAGTCTCACTTCCCCCCGGTCAAAAGGGCCATCTGAAAAAAGTGTAAAATCCAGAAAGGCAGGACAGGCCATGGAGAACTGGGAGCCTTGTTATGCTGATGGGCGGGATGTAAATTGCCAACAGACACTCGGGAGAAGTGTATGGTGTTTCCTGAAACATCTAAAAAACAAAGCAACAGAGCCTAGGGCACTTCCACTTATGGTCCTATAGCTTAGGGAAATTAAAATCAAAAAGACACAGCCACCCCAAAGTTTGGGACGCCTCTGTTTACAAGAACCTCGTTTACAGTACAAGTTCAACATCGCAGAAAGTGAAAAATGGATAAAGAAGTTGTGGTATTTACTTACAAAACAATATCTCTCAGCAATGAAATCTATGTCATCAGGCCCTTAGCAGCACAATGAGTGGATTCAGGTATGATGATTCTAACTGAAATAAGTCACACAGAAAAAGAAACATCATAAGATATCAGTAATACACGGAATGTAAACTTGGCTACACAGGAACTGAATTACAGAACAGAACAGGGTCTCAAATTTAGAAAACCAACTTATGCTTGCTTAAGGGGAAAGGTGAGTTGGGGTGCTGCATAAAACCAGAGATTGAAATGAGCACAGATAAAGTTCCTTAAGCCAAATATGGAATAGACAAGAGCTACTCCTTGCTCAACGAAATGGACTCAACACCGCATATTAAATGCCTAAGAATGTACCTGACTAGTAAGTATCTTAAAACCTATGGATTGCTATGTCTCCGAAAGAGAATCAAGCATGTGTACAGGGGCATAAACGCAGCAGTGATAGGATTGGAGAGGTTCGGTGAGCAAATGAAGACCCTTTGAAGTCATATTGCATGGTACCCATTCCACGGGTTTCAACTACCCAGGTTTAAGGTATTCTTCCTTCAGCTAAAACATGCATGTGGAACCTAGAGTATGATCAACCATGTGATCGGGAGACGTGTTCAAATATGTCTCAGTTTTCGTACCCTGGTACTCGGGTGCAACATTCCAGACGCTTTACTAACACCCTCCCGACTTGGAGAGTCAGTCCCTTTAACCTCCTGTTTGGCCCAGTTTGCAATTTCTGCGGAAGATGAACAGGAATAGCGAGAACCAATGAGAGACTAGCTGGAGGTGTCTGGACGGGCAAATTTAACTCTCATTTCCCACCAGGAAGAGGAATTAACCAAAGGCTCAGCGTGCCGTGCCGGAACCAGATTAGGGCCTGAAGCCATCCTGCGGTGTTGCGGCCAGCTCAAAAGAAAGCGAGTTGAAGAAAGGAGCTCAGGGGCACTGTAATTCACAAACCTGCAGAGTTATAAATGACAGCTATCGTCCAAAAATATACTGAAGTAAGGCTGCCAAGAGGACTTGAAAGCGGGGCAGAATTGCAGGAAACCGATTTCAGGAGGCAGACTGGAATTGCATTGAAAGCATAGGAAAAGAGGCAGAACGTCCACAATGATGCACTTGGCCAAAAAGGGCGTATGCGTTTTTTCCTGAATATATTCAGGAAAAAACGCATACGCCCTTTTTGGCCAACCAAGCAAGCTTGCAAAGGAAATCTGCACTACAATGAAGTCTCACTTCCCCCCGGTCAAAAGGGCCATCTGAAAAAAGTGTAAAATCCAGAAAGGCAGGACAGGCCATGGAGAACTGGGAGCCTTGTTATGCTGATGGGCGGGATGTAAATTGCCAACAGACACTCGGGAGAAGTGTATGGTGTTTCCTGAAACATCTAAAAAACAAAGCAACAGAGCCTAGGGCACTTCCACTTATGGTCCTATAGCTTAGGGAAATTAAAATCAAAAAGACACAGCCACCCCAAACATTGGGACGCCTCTGTTTACAAGAACCTCGTTTACAGTACAAGTTCAACATCGCAGAAAGTGAAAAATGGATAAAGAAGTTGTGGTATTTACTTACAAAGCAATATCACTCAGCAATGAAATCTATGTCATCAGGCCCTTAGCAGCACAATGAGTGGATTCAGGTATGATGATTCTAACTGAAATAAGTCACACAGAAAAAGAAACATCATAAGATATCAGTAATACACGGAATGTAAACTTGGCTACACAGGAACTGAATTACAGAACAGAACAGGGTCTCAAATTTAGAAAACCAACTTATGCTTGCTTAAGGGGAAAGGTGAGTTGGGGTGCTGCATAAAACCAGAGATTGAAATGAGCACAGATAAAGTTCCTTAAGCCTAATATGGAATAGACAAGAGCTACTCCTTGCTCAACGAAATGGACTCAACACCCCATATTAAATGCCTAAGAATGTACCTGACTAGTAAGTATCTTAAAACCTATGGATTGCTATGTCTCCAAAAGAGAATCAAGCATGTGTACAGGGGCATAAACGCAGCAGTGATAGGATTGGAGAGGTTCGGTGAGCAAATGAAGACCCTTTGAAGTCATATTGCATGGTACCCATTCCACGGGTTTCAACTACCCAGGTTTAAGGTATTCTTCCTTCAGCTAAAACATGCATGTGGAACCTAGAGTATGATCAACCATGTGATCGGGAGACGTGTTCAAATATGTCTCAGTTTTTGTACCCTGGTACTCGGGTGCAACATTCCAGACGCTTTACTAACACCCTCCCGACTTGGAGAGTCAGTCCCTTTAACCTCCTGTTTGGCCCAGTTTGCAATTTCTGCGGAAGATGAACAGGAATAGCGAGAACCAATGAGAGACTAGCTGGAGGTGTCTGGACGGGCAAATTTAACTCTCATTTCCCACCAGGAAGAGGAATTAACCAAAGGCTCAGCGTGCCGTGACGGAACCAGATTAGGGCCTGAAGCCATCCTGCGGTGTTGCGGCCAGCTCAAAAGAAAGCGAGTTGAAGAAAGGAGCTCAGGGGCACTGTAATTCACAAACCTGCAGAGTTATAAATGACAGCTATCGTCCAAAAATATACTGAAGTAAGGCTGCCAAGAGGACTTGAAAGCGGGGCAGAATTGCAGGAAACCGATTTCAGGAGGTAGACTGGAATTGCATTGAAAGCATAGGAAAAGAGGCAGAACGTCCACAATGATGAACTTGGCCAAAAAGGGCGTATGCGTTTTTTCCTGAATATATTCAGGAAAAAACGCATACGCCCTTTTTGGCCAACCAAGCAAGGTTGCAAAGGAAATCTGCACTACAATGTAGTCTCACTTCCCCCCGGTCAAAAGGGCCATCTGAAAAAAGTGTAAAATCCAGAAAGGCAGGACAGGCCATGGAGAACTGGGAGCCTTGTTATGCTGATGGGCGGGATGTAAATTGCCAACAGACACTCGGGAGAAGTGTATGGTGTTTCCTGAAACATCTAAAAAACAAAGCAACAGAGCCTAGGGCACTTCCACTTATGGTCCTATAGCTTAGGGAAATTAAAATCAAAAAGACACAGCCACCCCAAAGTTTGGGACGCCTCTGTTTACAAGAACCTCGTTTACAGTACAAGTTCAACATCGCAGAAAGTGAAAAATGGATAAAGAAGTTGTGGTATTTACTTACAAAACAATATCTCTCAGCAATGAAATCTATGTCATCAGGCCCTTAGCAGCACAATGAGTGGATTCAGGTATGATGATTCTAACTGAAATAAGTCACACAGAAAAAGAAACATCATAAGATATCAGTAATACACGGAATGTAAACTTGGCTACACAGGAACTGAATTACAGAACAGAACAGGGTCTCAAATTTAGAAAACCAACTTATGCTTGCTTAAGGGTAAAGGTGAGTTGGGGTGCTGCATAAAACCAGAGATTGAAATGAGCACAGATAAAGTTCCTTAAGCCAAATATGGAATAGACAAGAGCTACTCCTTGCTCAACGAAATGGACTCAACACCGCATATTAAACGCCTAAGAATGTACCTGACTAGTAAGTATCTTAAAACCTATGGATTGCTATGTCTCCGAAAGAGAATCAAGCATGTGTACAGGGGCATAAACGCAGCAGTGATAGGATTGGAGAGGTTCGGTGAGCAAATGAAGACCCTTTGAAGTCATATTGCATGGTACCCATTCCACGGGTTTCAACTACCCAGGTTTAAGGTATTCTTCCTTCAGCTAAAACATGCATGTGGAACCTAGAGTATGATCAACCATGTGATCGGGAGACGTGTTCAAATATGTCTCAGTTTTCGTACCCTGGTACTCGGGTGCAACATTCCAGACGCTTTACTAACACCCTCCCGACTTGGAGAGTCAGTCCCTTTAACCTCCTGTTTGGCCCAGTTTGCAATTTCTGCGGAAGATGAACAGGAATAGCGAGAACCAATGAGAGACTAGCTGGAGGTGTCTGGACGGGCAAATTTAACTCTCATTTCCCACCAAGAAGAGGAATTAACCAAAGGCTCAGCGTGCCGTGCCGGAACCAGATTAGGGCCTGAAGCCATCCTGCGGTGTTGCGGCCAGCTCAAAAGAAAGCGAGTTGAAGAAAGGAGCTCAGGGGCACTGTAATTCACAAACCTGCAGAGTTATAAATGACAGCTATCGTCCAAAAATATACTGAAGTAAGGCTGCCAAGAGGACTTGAAAGCGGGGCAGAATTGCAGGAAACCGATTTCAGGAGGCAGACTGGAATTGCATTGAAAGCATAGGAAAAGAGGCAGAACGTCCACAATGATGCACTTGGCCAAAAAGGGCGTATGCGTTTTTTCCTGAATATATTCAGGAAAAAACGCATACGCCCTTTTTGGCCAACCAAGCAAGCTTGCAAAGGAAATCTGCACTACAATGAAGTCTCACTTCCCCCCGGTCAAAAGGGCCATCTGAAAAAAGTGTAAAATCCAGAAAGGCAGGACAGGCCATGGAGAACTGGGAGCCTTGTTATGCTGATGGGCGGGATGTAAATTGCCAACAGACACTCGGGAGAAGTGTATGGTGTTTCCTGAAACATCTAAAAAACAAAGCAACAGAGCCTAGGGCACTTCCACTTATGGTCCTATAGCTTAGGGAAATTAAAATCAAAAAGACACAGCCACCCCAAACATTGGGACGCCTCTGTTTACAAGAACCTCGTTTACAGTACAAGTTCAACATCGCAGAAAGTGAAAAATGGATAAAGAAGTTGTGGTATTTACTTACAAAGCAATATCACTCAGCAATGAAATCTATGTCATCAGGCCCTTAGCAGCACAATGAGTGGATTCAGGTATGATGATTCTAACTGAAATAAGTCACACAGAAAAAGAAACATCATAAGATATCAGTAATACACGGAATGTAAACTTGGCTACACAGGAACTGAATTACAGAACAGAACAGGGTCTCAAATTTAGAAAACCAACTTATGCTTGCTTAAGGGGAAAGGTGAGTTGGGGTGCTGCATAAAACCAGAGATTGAAATGAGCACAGATAAAGTTCCTTAAGCCTAATATGGAATAGACAAGAGCTACTCCTTGCTCAACGAAATGGACTCAACACCCCATATTAAATGCCTAAGAATGTACCTGACTAGTAAGTATCTTAAAACCTATGGATTGCTATGTCTCCAAAAGAGAATCAAGCATGTGTACAGGGGCATAAACGCAGCAGTGATAGGATTGGAGAGGTTCGGTGAGCAAATGAAGACCCTTTGAAGTCATATTGCATGGTACCCATTCCACGGGTTTCAACTACCCAGGTTTAAGGTATTCTTCCTTCAGCTAAAACATGCATGTGGAACCTAGAGTATGATCAACCATGTGATCGGGAGACGTGTTCAAATATGTCTCAGTTTTTGTACCCTGGTACTCGGGTGCAACATTCCAGATGCTTTACTAACACCCTCCCGACTTGGAGAGTCAGTCCCTTTAACCTCCTGTTTGGCCCAGTTTGCAATTTCTGCGGAAGATGAACAGGAATAGCGAGAACCAATGAGAGACTAGCTGGAGGTGTCTGGACGGGCAAATTTAACTCTCATTTCCCACCAGGAAGAGGAATTAACCAAAGGCTCAGCGTGCCGTGACGGAACCAGATTAGGGCCTGAAGCCATCCTGCGGTGTTGCGGCCAGCTCAAAAGAAAGCGAGTTGAAGAAAGGAGCTCAGGGGCACTGTAATTCACAAACCTGCAGAGTTATAAATGACAGCTATCGTCCAAAAATATACTGAAGTAAGGCTGCCAAGAGGACTTGAAAGCGGGGCAGAATTGCAGGAAACCGATTTCAGGAGGTAGACTGGAATTGCATTGAAAGCATAGGAAAAGAGGCAGAACGTCCACAATGATGAACTTGGCCAAAAAGGGCGTATGCGTTTTTTCCTGAATATATTCAGGAAAAAACGCATACGCCCTTTTTGGCCAACCAAGCAAGGTTGCAAAGGAAATCTGCACTACAATGTAGTCTCACTTCCCCCCGGTCAAAAGGGCCATCTGAAAAAAGTGTAAAATCCAGAAAGGCAGGACAGGCCATGGAGAACTGGGAGCCTTGTTATGCTGATGGGCGGGATGTAAATTGCCAACAGACACTCGGGAGAAGTGTATGGTGTTTCCTGAAACATCTAAAAAACAAAGCAACAGAGCCTAGGGCACTTCCACTTATGGTCCTATAGCTTAGGGAAATTAAAATCAAAAAGACACAGCCACCCCAAAGTTTGGGACGCCTCTGTTTACAAGAACCTCGTTTACAGTACAAGTTCAACATCGCAGAAAGTGAAAAATGGATAAAGAAGTTGTGGTATTTACTTACAAAACAATATCTCTCAGCAATGAAATCTATGTCATCAGGCCCTTAGCAGCACAATGAGTGGATTCAGGTATGATGATTCTAACTGAAATAAGTCACACAGAAAAAGAAACATCATAAGATATCAGTAATACACGGAATGTAAACTTGGCTACACAGGAACTGAATTACAGAACAGAACAGGGTCTCAAATTTAGAAAACCAACTTATGCTTGCTTAAGGGTAAAGGTGAGTTGGGGTGCTGCATAAAACCAGAGATTGAAATGAGCACAGATAAAGTTCCTTAAGCCAAATATGGAATAGACAAGAGCTACTCCTTGCTCAACGAAATGGACTCAACACCGCATATTAAATGCCTAAGAATGTACCTGACTAGTAAGTATCTTAAAACCTATGGATTGCTATGTCTCCAAAAGAGAATCAAGCATGTGTACAGGGGCATAAACGCAGCAGTGATAGGATTGGAGAGGTTCGGTGAGCAAATGAAGACCCTTTGAAGTCATATTGCATGGTACCCATTCCACGGGTTTCAACTACCCAGGTTTAAGGTATTCTTCCTTCAGCTAAAACATGCATGTGGAACCTAGAGTATGATCAACCATGTGATCGGGAGACGTGTTCAAATATGTCTCAGTTTTCGTACCCTGGTACTCGGGTGCAACATTCCAGACGCTTTACTAACACCCTCCCGACTTGGAGAGTCAGTCCCTTTAACCTCCTGTTTGGCCCAGTTTGCAATTTCTGCGGAAGATGAACAGGAATAGCGAGAACCAATGAGAGACTAGCTGGAGGTGTCTGGACGGGCAAATTTAACTCTCATTTCCCACCAGGAAGAGGAATTAACCAAAGGCTCAGCGTGCCGTGCCGGAACCAGATTAGGGCCTGAAGCCATCCTGCGGTGTTGCGGCCAGCTCAAAAGAAAGCGAGTTGAAGAAAGGAGCTCAGGGGCACTGTAATTCACAAACCTGCAGAGTTATAAATGACAGCTATCGTCCAAAAATATACTGAAGTAAGGCTGCCAAGAGGACTTGAAAGCGGGGCAGAATTGCAGGAAACCGATTTCAGGAGGCAGACTGGAATTGCATTGAAAGCATAGGAAAAGAGGCAGAACGTCCACAATGATGCACTTGGCCAAAAAGGGCGTATGCGTTTTTTCCTGAATATATTCAGGAAAAAACGCATACGCCCTTTTTGGCCAACCAAGCAAGCTTGCAAAGGAAATCTGCACTACAATGAAGTCTCACTTCCCCCCGGTCAAAAGGGTCATCTGAAAAAAGTGTAAAATCCAGAAAGGCAGGACAGGCCATGGAGAACTGGGAGCCTTGTTATGCTGATGGGCGGGATGTAAATTGCCAACAGACACTCTGGAGAAGTGTATGGTGTTTCCTGAAACATCTAAAAAACAAAGCAACAGAGCCTAGGGCACTTCCACTTATGGTCCTATAGCTTAGGGAAATTAAAATCAAAAAGACACAGCCACCCCAAAGTTTGGGACGCCTCTGTTTACAAGAACCTCGTTTACAGTACAAGTTCAACATCGCAGAAAGTGAAAAATGGATAAAGAAGTTGTGGTATTTACTTACAAAGCAATATCACTCAGCAATGAAATCTATGTCATCAGGCCCTTAGCAGCACAATGAGTGGATTCAGGTATGATGATTCTAACTGAAATAAGTCACACAGAAAAAGAAACATCATAAGATATCAGTAATACACGGAATGTAAACTTGGCTACACAGGAACTGAATTACAGAACAGAACAGGGTCTCAAATTTAGAAAACCAACTTATGCTTGCTTAAGGGGAAAGGTGAGTTGGGGTGCTGCATAAAACCAGAGATTGAAATGAGCACAGATAAAGTTCCTTAAGCCAAATATGGAATAGACAAGAGCTACTCCTTGCTCAACGAAATGGACTCAACACCGCATATTAAATGCCTAAGAATGTACCTGACTAGTAAGTATCTTAAAACCTATGGATTGCTATGTCTCCGAAAGAGAATCAAGCATGTGTACAGGGGCATAAACGCAGCAGTGATAGGATTGGAGAGGTTCGGTGAGCAAATGAAGACCCTTTGAAGTCATATTGCATGGTACCCATTCCACGGGTTTCAACTACCCAGGTTTAAGGTATTCTTCCTTCAGCTAAAACATGCATGTGGAACCTAGAGTATGATCAACCATGTGATCGGGAGACGTGTTCAAATATGTCTCAGTTTTCGTACCCTGGTACTCGGGTGCAACATTCCAGACGCTTTACTAACACCCTCCCGACTTGGAGAGTCAGTCCCTTTAACCTCCTGTTTGGCCCAGTTTGCAATTTCTGCGGAAGATGAACAGGAATAGCGAGAACCAATGAGAGACTAGCTGGAGGTGTCTGGACGGGCAAATTTAACTCTCATTTCCCACCAGGAAGAGGAATTAACCAAAGGCTCAGCGTGCCGTGCCGGAACCAGATTAGGGCCTGAAGCCATCCTGCGGTGTTGCGGCCAGCTCAAAAGAAAGCGAGTTGAAGAAAGGAGCTCAGGGGTACTGTAATTCACAAACCTGCAGAGTTATAAATGACAGCTATCGTCCAAAAATATACTGAAGTAAGGCTGCCAAGAGGACTTGAAAGCGGGGCAGAATTGCAGGAAACCGATTTCAGGAGGCAGACTGGAATTGCATTGAAAGCATAGGAAAAGAGGCAGAACGTCCACAATGATGCACTTGGCCAAAAAGGGCGTATGCGTTTTTTCCTGAATATATTCAGGAAAAAACGCATACGCCCTTTTTGGCCAACCAAGCAAGCTTGCAAAGGAAATCTGCACTACAATGAAGTCTCACTTCCCCCCGGTCAAAAGGGCCATCTGAAAAAAGTGTAAAATCCAGAAAGGCAGGACAGGCCATGGAGAACTGGGAGCCTTGTTATGCTGATGGGCGGGATGTAAATTGCCAACAGACACTCGGGAGAAGTGTATGGTGTTTCCTGAAACATCTAAAAAACAAAGCAACAGAGCCTAGGGCACTTCCACTTATGGTCCTATAGCTTAGGGAAATTAAAATCAAAAAGACACAGCCACCCCAAAGTTTGGGACGCCTCTGTTTACAAGAACCTCGTTTACAGTACAAGTTCAACATCGCAGGAAGTGAAAAATGGATAAAGATGTTGTGGTATTTACTTACAAAACAATATCTCTCAGCAATGAAATCTATGTCATCAGGCCCTTAGCAGCACAATGAGTGGATTCAGGTATGATGATTCTAACTGAAATAAGTCACACAGAAAAAGAAACATCATAAGATATCAGTAATACACGGAATGTAAACTTGGCTACACAGGAACTGAATTACAGAACAGAACAGGGTCTCAAATTTAGAAAACCAACTTATGCTTGCTTAAGGGGAAAGGTGAGTTGGGGTGCTGCATAAAACCAGAGATTGAAATGAGCACAGATAAAGTTCCTTAAGCCAAATATGGAATAGACAAGAGCTACTCCTTGCTCAACGAAATGGACTCAACACCGCATATTAAATGCCTAAGAATGTACCTGACTAGTAAGTATCTTAAAACCTATGGATTGCTATGTCTCCGAAAGAGAATCAAGCATGTGTACAGGGGCATAAACGCAGCAGTGATAGGATTGGAGAGGTTCGGTGAGCAAATGAAGACCCTTTGAAGTCATATTGCATGGTACCCATTCCACGGGTTTCAACTACCCAGGTTTAAGGTATTCTTCCTTCAGCTAAAACATGCATGTGGAACCTAGAGTATGATCAACCATGTGATCGGGAGACGTGTTCAAATATGTCTCAGTTTTCGTACCCTGGTACTCGGGTGCAACATTCCAGACGCTTTACTAACACCCTCCCGACTTGGAGAGTCAGTCCCTTTAACCTCCTGTTTGGCCCAGTTTGCAATTTCTGCGGAAGATGAACAGGAATAGCGAGAACCAATGAGAGACTAGCTGGAGGTGTCTGGACGGGCAAATTTAACTCTCATTTCCCACCAGGAAGAGGAATTAACCAAAGGCTCAGCGTGCCGTGCCGGAACCAGATTAGGGCCTGAAGCCATCCTGCGGTGTTGCGGCCAGCTCAAAAGAAAGCGAGTTGAAGAAAGGAGCTCAGGGGCACTGTAATTCACAAACCTGCAGAGTTATAAATGACAGCTATCGTCCAAAAATATACTGAAGTAAGGCTGCCAAGAGGACTTGAAAGCGGGGCAGAATTGCAGGAAACCGATTTCAGGAGGCAGACTGGAATTGCATTGAAAGCATAGGAAAAGAGGCAGAACGTCCACAATGATGCACTTGGCCAAAAAGGGCGTATGCGTTTTTTCCTGAATATATTCAGGAAAAAACGCATACGCCCTTTTTGGCCAACCAAGCAAGCTTGCAAAGGAAATCTGCACTACAATGAAGTCTCACTTCCCCCCGGTCAAAAGGGCCATCTGAAAAAAGTGTAAAATCCAGAAAGGCAGGACAGGCCATGGAGAACTGGGAGCCTTGTTATGCTGATGGGCGGGATGTAAATTGCCAACAGACACTCGGGAGAAGTGTATGGTGTTTCCTGAAACATCTAAAAAACAAAGCAACAGAGCCTAGGGCACTTCCACTTATGGTCCTATAGCTTAGGGAAATTAAAATCAAAAAGACACAGCCACCCCAAAGTTTGGGACGCCTCTGTTTACAAGAACCTCGTTTACAGTACAAGTTCAACATCGCAGAAAGTGAAAAATGGATAAAGAAGTTGTGGTATTTACTTACAAAGCAATATCACTCAGCAATGAAATCTATGTCATCAGGCCCTTAGCAGCACAATGAGTGGATTCAGGTATGATGATTCTAACTGAAATAAGTCACACAGAAAAAGAAACATCATAAGATATCACTAATACACGGAATGTAAACTTGGCTACACAGGAACTGAATTACAGAACAGAACAGGGTCTCAAATTTAGAAAACCAACTTATGCTTGCTTAAGGGGAAAGGTGAGTTGGGGTGCTGCATAAAACCAGAGATTGAAATGAGCACAGATAAAGTTCCTTAAGCCAAATATGGAATAGACAAGAGCTACTCCTTGCTCAACGAAATGGACTCAACACCGCATATTAAATGCCTAAGAATGTACCTGACTAGTAAGTATCTTAAAACCTATGGATTGCTATGTCTCCGAAAGAGAATCAAGCATGTGTACAGGGGCATAAACGCAGCAGTGATAGGATTGGAGAGGTTCGGTGAGCAAATGAAGACTCTTTGAAGTCATATTGCATGGTACCCATTCCACAGGTTTCAACTACCCAGGTTTAAGGTATTCTTCCTTCAGCTAAAACATGCATGTGGAACCTAGAGTATGATCAACCATGTGATCGGGAGACGTGTTCAAATATGTCTCAGTTTTCGTACCCTGGTACTCGGGTGCAACATTCCAGACGCTTTACTAACACCCTCCCGACTTGGAGAGTCAGTCCCTTTAACCTCCTGTTTGGCCCAGTTTGCAATTTCTGCGGAAGATGAACAGGAATAGCGAGAACCAATGAGAGACTAGCTGGAGGTGTCTGGACGGGCAAATTTAACTCTCATTTCCCACCAGGAAGAGGAATTAACCAAAGGCTCAGCGTGCCGTGCCGGAACCAGATTAGGGCCTGAAGCCATCCTGCGGTGTTGCGGCCAGCTCAAAAGAAAGCGAGTTGAAGAAAGGAGCTCAGGGGCACTGTAATTCACAAACCTGCAGAGTTATAAATGACAGCTATCGTCCAAAAATATACTGAAGTAAGGCTGCCAAGAGGACTTGAAAGCGGGGCAGAATTGCAGGAAACCGATTTCAGGAGGCAGACTGGAATTGCATTGAAAGCATAGGAAAAGAGGCAGAACGTCCACAATGATGCACTTGGCCAAAAAGGGCGTATGCGTTTTTTCCTGAATATATTCAGGAAAAAACGCATACGCCCTTTTTGGCCAACCAAGCAAGCTTGCAAAGGAAATCTGCACTACAATGAAGTCTCACTTCCCCCCGGTCAAAAGGGCTATCTGAAAAAAGTGTAAAATCCAGAAAGGGAGGACAGGCCATGGAGAACTGGGAGCCTTGTTATGCTGATGGGCGGGATGTAAATTGCCAACAGACACTCGGGAGAAGTGTATGGTGTTTCCTGAAACATCTAAAAAACAAAGCAACAGAGCCTAGGGCACTTCCACTTATGGTCCTATAGCTTAGGGAAATTAAAAACAAAAAGACACAGCCACCCCAAAGTTTGGGACGCCTCTGTTTACAAGAACCTCGTTTAGCGTACAAGTTCAACATCGCAGAAAGTGAAAAATGGATAAAGAAGTTGTGGTATTTACTTACAAAGCAATATCACTCAGCAATGAAATCTATGTCATCAGGCCCTTAGCAGCACAATGAGTGGATTCAGGTATGATGATTCTAACTGAAATAAGTCACACAGAAAAAGAAACATCATAAGATATCAGTAATACACGGAATGTAAACTTGGCTACACAGGAACTGAATTACAGAACAGAACAGGGTCTCAAATTTAGAAAACCAACTTATGCTTGCTTAAGGTTAAAGGTGAGTTGGGGTGCTGCATAAAACCAGAGATTGAAATGAGCACAGATAAAGTTCCTTAAGCCAAATATGGAATAGACAAGAGCTACTCCTTGCTCAACGAAATGGACTCAACACCGCATATTAAATGCCTAAGAATGTACCTGACTAGTAAGTATCTTAAAACCTATGGATTGCTATGTCTCCGAAAGAGAATCAAGCATGTGTACAGGGGCATAAACGCAGCAGTGATAGGATTGGAGAGGTTCGGTGAGCAAATGAAGACCCTTTGAAGTCATATTGCATGGTACCCATTCCACGGGTTTCAACTACCCAGGTTTAAGGTATTCTTCCTTCAGCTAAAACATGCATGTGGAACCTAGAGTATGATCAACCATGTGATCGGGAGACGTGTTCAAATATGTCTCAGTTTTCGTACCCTGGTACTCGGGTGCAACATTCCAGACGCTTTACTAACACCCTCCCGACTTGGAGAGTCAGTCCCTTTAACCTCCTGTTTGGCCCAGTTTGCAATTTCTGCGGAAGATGAACAGGAATAGCGAGAACCAATGAGAGACTAGCTGGAGGTGTCTGGACGGGCAAATTTAACTCTCATTTCCCACCAGGAAGAGGAATTAACCAAAGGCTCAGCGTGCCGTGCCGGAACCAGATTAGGGCCTGAAGCCATCCTGCGGTGTTGCGGCCAGCTCAAAAGAAAGCGAGTTGAAGAAAGGAGCTCAGGGGCACTGTAATTCACAAACCTGCAGAGTTATAAATGACAGCTATCGTCCAAAAATATACTGAAGTAAGGCTGCCAAGAGGACTTGAAAGCGGGGCAGAATTGCAGGAAACCGATTTCAGGAGGTAGACTGGAATTGCAGTGAAAGCATAGGAAAAGAGGCAGAACGTCCACAATGATGCACTTGGCCAAAAAGGGCGTATGCGTTTTTTCCTGAATATATTCAGGAAAAAACGCATACGCCCTTTTTGGCCAACCAAGCAAGCTTGCAAAGGAAATCTGCACTACAATGAAGTCTCACTTCCCCCCGGTCAAAAGGGCTATCTGAAAAAAGTGTAAAATCCAGAAAGGGAGGACAGGCCATGGAGAACTGGGAGCCTTGTTATGCTGATGGGCGGGATGTAAATTGCCAACAGACACTCGGGAGAAGTGTATGGTGTTTCCTGAAACATCTAAAAAACAAAGCAACAGAGCCTAGGGCACTTCCACTTATGGTCCTATAGCTTAGGGAAATTAAAAACAAAAAGACACAGCCACCCCAAAGTTTGGGACGCCTCTGTTTACAAGAACCTCGTTTAGCGTACAAGTTCAACATCGCAGAAAGTGAAAAATGGATAAAGAAGTTGTGGTATTTACTTACAAAGCAATATCACTCAGCAATGAAATCTATGTCATCAGGCCCTTAGCAGCACAATGAGTGGATTCAGGTATGATGATTCTAACTGAAATAAGTCACACAGAAAAAGAAACATCATAAGATATCAGTAATACACGGAATGTAAACTTGGCTACACAGGAACTGAATTACAGAACAGAACAGGGTCTCAAATTTAGAAAACCAACTTATGCTTGCTTAAGGGGAAAGGTGAGTTGGGGTGCTGCATAAAACCAGAGATTGAAATGAGCACAGATAAAGTTCCTTAAGCCTAATATGGAATAGACAAGAGCTACTCCTTGCTCAACGAAATGGACTCAACACCGCATATTAAATGCCTAAGAATGTACCTGACTAGTAAGTATCTTAAAACCTATGGATTGCTATGTCTCCGAAAGAGAATCAAGCATGTGTACAGGGGCATAAACGCAGCAGTGATAGGATTGGAGAGGTTCGGTGAGCAAATGAAGACCCTTTGAAGTCATATTGCATGGTACCCATTCCACGGGTTTCAACTACCCAGGTTTAAGGTATTCTTCCTTCAGCTAAAACATGCATGTGGAACCTAGAGTATGATCAACCATGTGATCGGGAGACGTGTTCAAATATGTCTCAGTTTTCGTACCCTGGTACTCGGGTGCAACATTCCAGACGCTTTACTAACACCCTCCCGACTTGGAGAGTCAGTCCCTTTAACCTCCTGTTTGGCCCAGTTTGCAATTTCTGCGGAAGATGAACAGGAATAGCGAGAACCAATGAGAGACTAGCTGGAGGTGTCTGGACGGGCAAATTTAACTCTCATTTCCCACCAGGAAGAGGAATTAACCAAAGGCTCAGCGTGCCGTGCCGGAACCAGATTAGGGCCTGAAGCCATCCTGCGGTGTTGCGGCCAGCTCAAAAGAAAGCGAGTTGAAGAAAGGAGCTCAGGGGCACTGTAATTCACAAACCTGCAGAGTTATAAATGACAGCTATCGTCCAAAAATATACTGAAGTAAGGCTGCCAAGAGGACTTGAAAGCGGGGCAGAATTGCAGGAAACCGATTTCAGGAGGTAGACTGGAATTGCATTGAAAGCATAGGAAAAGAGGCAGAACGTCCACAATGATGCACTTGGCCAAAAAGGGCGTATGCGTTTTTTCCTGAATCAGGAAAAAACGCATACGCCCTTTTTGGCCAACCAAGCAAGCTTGCAAAGGAAATCTGCACTACAATGAAGTCTCACTTCCCCCCGGTCAGAAGGGCCATCTGAGAAAAGTGTAAAATCCAGAAAGGCAGGACAGGCCATGGAGAACTGGGAGCCTTGTTATGCTGATGGGCGGGATGTAAATTGCCAACAGCCACTCGGGAGAAGTGTATGGTGTTTCCTGAAACATCTGAAATACAAAGCAACAGAGCCTAGGGCACTTCCACTTATGGTCCTATAGCTTAGGGAAATTAAAATCAAAAAGACACAGCCACCCCACAGTTTGGGACAGCTCTGTTTACAAGAACCTCGTTTACGGTACAAGTTCAATATCGCAGAAAGTGAAAAATGGATAAAGAAGTTGTGGTACTTATGTACAATGCAAAATCACTCAGCCATGAAATCTATGTCATCAGGCCCGTGGCAGCATAATGAGTGGATTCAGGTATGATGATTCTAACTGAAATATGTCACACAGAAAAAGAAACATCATAAGATATCACTAATACATGGAATGTGAACTTGGCTACACATGAACTGAATTACAAAACAGAACAGGGTCTCAAGTTTAGAAAACCAACTTATGCTTCCTTAAGGGGGAAAGTGAGTTGGGGTGCTGCATAAAACCAGAGTTTGAAATTAGCACAGATACCATTCAATAAGCCAAATATGTAATAGACAAGACCTACCCCTTGCTCAACAAAATGGACTCAACAATGAGGTATCACCTCACACCTGATAGAATGGGCATCATGAGAAAATCTACAAACAAAAATGCTGGAAAGGGTGTGGAGAAAAGGAACCCCCTTCCACTATTGTTGGGAATATAAATTGATACAGTCACTACGGAGAACAATATGGAGTTTCTTAAGAAACTAACAATAGAATTACCATATGATACAGCAATCCCAGTACTGGACATATACCCAGACAAAACCATAAATCAAAACGAGACATTCACCGCAATGTTCATTGCATCACTATTTACAATATCGAGGTAATGGAAGCAACCTAAATGCCCACAGACAGACGAATGCATAAAGCTGTGGTACATATATAAAATGGAATATTACTAAGCCATGAAAAGGAATGAAATTGGGTCATTTGTAGAGACGTCGATGGATCTAGAGACTGTCATACAGAGTGAAGTAAGTCAGAAAGACAAAAACAAATCTTGTATATTCATGCATATATGTGGAACCTAGAAAAACTGTACAGATTAACCATTTTGCAAGGCATAAATAGAGCAACAGATGTAGACAACAAATGTATGGACAACAAGGGGGGAAAGCTGTTGGGGGGGTGGTGGTGGGAGGAGTTGAGAGACTGGGATTGGCATGTATACATTTATATGTATAAAATAGATAACCAATAAGAACCTGCTGTATAAAAATATAAAATAAAATTCAAAATTAAAAAGAAATAAAATTTAAAAAATAAAACAGAAAAAACAATTATTCCCTTCACATACATGTATTTATATGAATAAATTATTTCCATGCTTATATCTGTAAATACAAAAAAGAGGAATAAAATCTACCTTGAACCAAAAACGAAAAAGAGAAAAAAAACACAGAACCCACCAGTTCCACAGAGGAAAACCGTATCAGGGCACTTGCTCCAGTTGTAAACAATTCTGAAGTTGGCCAGTGGTGGGGAATCGTCTCCCATTCAGCCAGCAGCCCCCACGCAACAAGCGTCCTCATTGCAAAGCTGGGGCACCGTGCCGAGGCATCTGTGAGTAAACGTGAGCTGAGCCCCAGGCCAGTTGCTGCTGAACTATTCCTACCCGTCCCAGGTAAAACACCTGAATATATACAAGGACTTGAAAGCCTAGAGGAAGGGCCATAGAGCCACACGAGTGACAGCATGCCGGCCGACTTGGTGCCTGCAGGCCAGCCAGGATGGTCCTGGCCCTGGGTGCTCTTCTGGAAGATTTCCATTTCCCTGACTGAGATACCCGTCCTGTCCCTGCCCCCACTGCTTTTTTCCTTCCTCACCTCTGCCCAGGGAGAAATTCCAGCAGCAGGTATGGGTGACACATCCTCTTCTTTAGCAGGTGGCAGCCTGGCAACTGCTGCAGAAAGTCCAGCAGAGCCCCACTCACACTGGGCCACCCACAAAGCCGTGGCCTCTCACTCCCTCCCACCAGCCCAGCCCCGAGACTGCTGACAGGGCAGAGAAAATGGCGTCAGGCACGGCTGCAGGGGCTCTTGCTGCCTGGAGTGGTATTTATATTGATCTCAACCCAGGCACACCTGGGGAGGGCTGGCCCGCACGGTAAGGCTGCCCAGGTCAGCCAATCATCACCCCTCAGGGGCTCACAGTTGCAGAAAATGGAACTTGCTGAACCGGCCAGGTCCAAGGAACAGGTGTGGGCTCCTGAGAGTCAGGATAGACAAGGGGCTGCAGCTTTGGCTTGTTTTCTAATCATTTTATCTGGCCCATGAGTGGGAGACAACTTCAAGAAAACCCTCTCCTTATGAGAGGAACCCAGGAGTCAGGGAGAGGAGGGGTGGGTGGTGGTTGGAGACAGAGGCCTGGTGCCCCGGGTGCAGTGGAAGTCTCTGGAAGACCAGGTGGAGGGAGGCCGCACAGAGTGACGCCCAGGGTCACAGACCTGTCGCAGCTGCTGTTTGTTAGTTCAAGTCCTGCTCTGAGGTGCTCTGTGCCAGCTCTGAGCGACAGGTGAGCTGGGGGTGCTCTGCAATGAGGGCTATGTGCACGGTTCCTGTGTGCCCAGCCCTGCCATGGTACCTGCAAGGGTAGCTCTGTATCCTGGGAAGGGCCTGACCACGAGAGCCCCGTGGGCTGGGGTGGGGGTGGGGTACCTGCCCAGGTGAGCTCCATATTCTGGGATTGGTCTGACCACGAGAGCCCCATGGGCTGCTGGGGACCTGGTAAAGGATGTCAGGACAGTCAGTGAAGCCACCGAGGATATACCTCCAGTTGCTCCTAATTCCTACACCCTGCTGGTCATTCTACCAACCACCAGGACATGGTATTCTGTATTAGTCTTCAATGATGCCTTCTTTTGTATTCCATTAGTCCCAGAGTCACAAGAAATTTTGGCTTGTGAGTGGCAGGACTCAACATACAACTAAAACAATACTTCCGGGCCGTCTTGCCCCAAGGGTGCAAAAATTCCCACACCATCTTTGGGGAAAGCTTAGCTAAAGACCTAAAAGTTCTACCTCTGGAAAAGGAAACCCTCCTTCAGTACGCAGACGACATTCTGATCGCCAGCCCTACTAAGGAGGCCTCTGAACTACCAAGCCAATAAAGGATAGAAGTTGTCCAAGAAAAAGCTCAAATATCACAGACTGCGGTGACCTGCCTGGGCTTCATTCTCACAGAAGGTCGGAGAAGCCCATCCCAGGAAAGGGAAGAAACCATTTGCAGCCTTACCCCTTTCTAAAACTAGAAGACAGCTTAGGGGTTCCTGGGGAGGCCAGGGTTTGCTGCTTCTGGATCCCTAACTACAGTCTACTAGCTGGGCCTCTATATGAAACACTGAAAGGAAAAGATGATGATCCTTTTGAATAGAATCCAGAAGTGGCCTTTCAAGAATGGAAAGAGCAGTCAATTCAGACCCTTGCCCTGGAACTCCCTAATTTAGCTAAACCCTTTGACCTTTACATTCCCGGTGAAAGGTGAATCGCCATTGGAGAATTAGTGCAAAAACTGGGACCACTTGAAATGGAACAATGCAAGAATGCCATCCAGGTAGGATAAACTACGGTCACCAAGGGGCTTGGCCCACTGCCGCATCTGGCCAAGATACTGGCGGTATCTAAAAACCTGGAAATCAGCAGCCCAAAAGGCCACCTCCTTCCTAAGGGAAAAGGACCCCACGTGGTGATCCTAACCACCAACGATGCCCTGAAGTTGCAGGGTTCGCTCCGTGGGCACACCGACCTCGAGTGAGGAGGCCCTCCAACTCCAACATCCAGAGAGATAACCGGGGGCAACAGGGCACCATGACGACTCGTGTGAACATCACTTGACCTGGAGTTTCTCTCATAAAACAATAAGAGTGTGTCCCAAAAGAGTAGACTACTGCTTGCAGGACTTACTGCACCCAGAGGGGAGCTAATAATCTTGGCGGGGGAACCGTATATCACACTGTCACCATAGAAAAGCCTACAGACACCGTGATGATGGTGGCCAATAAGACCGGCTGGACTCCTGTTTACTTCAAAAGGCTGTTGACTCAGTGGTCATCATGGTCCTTGATCACCACTGACCCTGGACTGTCTGGGAGTTGAGCGGGCAGGGCTCTGACACCTGGTGCTGTTTGTACGTTAATTCAGGGGCCTAATTGAAGAAAGCGCAGACTACTGGTCAGAGCATCTAGGCTGGCAGAAACGGTCAGCCTAAGGTGGCCGAACAAATGTGGGGCGGGGTGAAACCGGCCCCCACAGCGTCTCTGCACATCTCTTTCCTGGACCCTTAAAGGTCATTAGAATCTATAACACTTCCAATGCTGGTGCTCAGGTGGACGAGCAGGGAGGCAGGGGGCCTGGGGACAATCAACGTCACCTGGAGGCTGCTGGGGAGAAGCTCTGACCCTCGCCCCCGGGTATTAGGGCTCCCAACTCAGCACTCAGCAGTTACAGAAGAAGTGTCTGCACCCTCAGCACTCCAAGAATGAGGAACGGGACAAAAGGCAGAGGAGGGGTTTGTCCCCAGCAAAGCCCATTAAAAATCCCTGGGAGATAAAAATAGAATCTGGGCAATAAAGTCAAGTCTAACCTTTTTTATCCTTTGTGCTTTGTCTAATTTCACGTGCTCCTAGGGTCCCGCATGCAGAGGTTCCACACCCGGCACTTCAGACCAGATTTCCTAGTGCAGAATGGCTGGGTCGACACCTCAGCTCCTGGGGCCCAGTGCAGACTCCGCGATATAGAGCCTGAGCTGCAGCCAACCTGGCCCTCGAGAGCTCCGCCCCCTCCCTCCCACTGACTCTGACAGGATCTCTACACAGCAGCCCAGCCCACAGCCCACGGGGTAGTGCATGCTCTCACCTCTCCATTCTCTGATCAAAATATAAAGTTTCCTTTGCTTGTGAACCAAACTCAGTCTCGATCTGTTGGCCCCAATGACACTGGGCAGGGGGACACTTGTTGGGGTCCACTCTGGAGGATCAGTAACAGAAATTGAGACTATTGTAACCTCAATGAACAGATGTGTGAGCCAAACTGTAGTTAACATAGAACAGTGTATAAGGCTCGGGTAAAATAAGATGTTTCTAACACTTCCATTTGATATTTCCATCACTTTATTATAAGCAAGTTCAGTGAAAAGGTTTGTCTTATTTGTCAGGTCAATATTAGAGAAACGAAGTGATTTCTTTCCAAGGATGTACATCTAATAATCTTGGTTAAAGCTTCAATCTTGTTTTAAATGCTTTTCCATTGAAAATGATACCTCTCTTTCAGCTCCCCCATTTCTGAGAAGTATAAAATCTTATAATTTATTATTACCAAAGGGGAAAGGTGGGAGGAGGGATAAATTAACAGTTTGGGATTAACACATACACACTGCTATGTATAAAATAGATCATCAACAAGGAACTACTGTATAGCACAGGGAACTACACTCAACATTTTGCAATAACCTATAAGGGGAAATAATCTGAAAAAGAATAGATATTTTTATTGACATCATCTATCAATGACAGTTAAAGTGTAACCTAAGGGAAGCTGGTGGTGAGTGCTTCTGACCCTGAAGACTTCAATCATCTAAAGTTTGGACTCTGCCTACTTCCCAAGGCCCTTAATGAACATATGTGTAGCCGTAGCTTAAAAAATTCCCCAGTTTGGGTTTCGGGGAGACACTGATTTTGAAAAAGCCCTGGTGTTCTCCTTACATGAATGGGACTCTTCCTACTGCTAAAACATGTCTGTCACACCCAGAGGATGGTATACCGTCTGATCGGGAAGAGTTTGGAAAAGGCATCTCATCTCCTCATCTCCTGGTGCTCGGGTTCACCCCTCCAGCGTCTTTACTAACAGTCTCCCCACTTGGAGATGTCAGCACTGTCAACATCCTGTTGCGTACAGTTTGGAATTTGTCCAGAGGATGAAGCGGAAGGATGAGGAACAATGAGAGACAAGTCCTAGGTGTTCAGACAGGCACATGTCACTCTAATTTCCAATCAGGAAGACGAATTGACCAAAGGCTAGGGTTGCCCATGGAAACAGTATAGGGCTTGAGGAAATCCCGCTGCTTTGTGGCCAGTTCCCATAAACACAAGTTGAACAATGGAACTCAGGGGCAGTAAAATTCACAAAACTGCAGAGTTGAAAATATCCATCACTGAAAAATGTCTTGAGGAAAGTCAGAGAAAAGGACTTGTAAGCAAGGGAGAATGGCAGGAAAGGGATTTGAGGAGGTAGAAAGGACTCGCCATTAAGCACAAGAAAAGGAGCTGAACATTGCCAACATTGCAGTTGGCCAAAAAGGGTGTATGCGTTTTTTTCTGTATATATTCAAGAAAAGGGCATACACTTTTTTAGCCAACCAAACAGGTGGGCACTGGAAGTCAATACTACAAAAGATATCACTTCGCATCAGTCAGAAGAGCCATCCTCATAAAGCGTAAACAACAGAAATGCAGGACAGGGCAAGGAGAAGAGGGAGCCCTGTGAGACTTATAGTGGAAATGTATATTGCCAACGGCCATTCTGGAGAAGTGTATTGTGTTTACTAAAGCATCTAAAAAATGAGCTACAGAGCATAGGGCACTTGCACTCATGGGCGTATATCTTGAGAAAAACAAAAATCGAGAGGACACAGGCACCCCAATGTTTACCCCCTCTCTGTTTAAAAGATCCTCAACTAGGATATAACTTAAGTGTCCCTGGAGGGAAAAAATGGGTAGAGATGTGGTACTTAGGTAGAGTGGAATATTATTCAGCCTGGAAATCAATGAAATATGGCCAGTTGTAACAACTCCGGAGGAGTTATGTATGATCTTTCTAAGTGACAGAATTCAAAAAGAAAAAGACACATATCATAAGATATCACTTAAAGGTGGAATCCAAAATGGCTACACATGAAATAAATTACAAAACAAAAACATAGTCAAATATGTAGAAAACACGCATAAGGCTGCTAAACGGGAAAGGTGGGGAGGGGTGAGGCATCACCCAGGAGGTTGAAATTAGCAAAGATACCATTCCAAATACCAAACTGATAATCAACAAGGCCTACACGGTAGCTAAAAGAACTGCACTCAGCACACTCAAGTCACCGGAAAAGAATATATATGACTGGTAAGAATCTGAAAAAGAATTTACTGATGTCTCTCTGTACGTGAATCAAGTGGATGTACAGCAGCAAGAAACAGAGCTTTGAAAATCAGCTGTAACCAATATAGTAATAAATTGAAAAAAATAAACGACAGAGAGACAGAGAAAACCTCTTACAACTTTTCCTCAGGGCCGGTGATGCAACATGGATTGAACACATCTAGACCCACAGCAGGATGAGACATAAGGCTGGAAACTGTTTGCGCTAAGAGAAATGTGAGGTTGGGTGAGGAAATGCACACCCTTTAAAGTAATACTACCTGGTACCCATTCAATGGGTCCCAAATATGCAGGTTCAAGGGATCTTCCTACAGCTAAAACATGCATGGAAAACCCAGAGGACTGTACACCATGTGATCGGGAGATGTGTCTAAAATGCAGCTCATTTATCCTCTCCTGGTGCTCCTGTTCACCATTCCAGCCACGTTACTTAGAATCTCCCCACTTGGAGAATCAGCACATTTCAACTTCTGTTTCACACATTTTGCAAATTGTGAGGAGGATGAACGGGGAACCAATGAGAGAATAGTTGTAGGGGTTTGGACGGGCACATATCACTCTAATTTCCCATTAAGAATAAGAATTGAAAAAAGGCTCAGCCCGCCTCGCCCGAGCCAAAATAGGGCCTGAAGCAATCCTGCGGGTTTGAGGCCAGCTCACAAAAGAGCAACTTAAAAAATGGAGCTCAGGGTCACTGCAATTCACAAACCTGCAGAGTTATAAATGAAAACTAACGTCCAAAAATATGTTGAGGTAAGGCAAAGAAGAGGATCTGAATGCAAGACAGAATTGCAAGAAACAGATTTCAAGAGATAGATTGGACTCGTCTTTAAAGCACATGAAAAGCGGCAGAATTTCGACAATGATGCAGTTGGCCCAAAAGGGCGTATGCGTTTTTTCCTGATTATATCCAGGAAAAAACGCATACGCACTTTATGGGCAACGAAGCAAGCAAGCAATGCAAATGTGCACAACAAAGAAGTCTCATTTCCCACTGGTCAAAAGGGCCATCCTAAAAAATTGTAAAAACCAGAAATGCAGGACAGGCCATGGAGAACAGGGAGCCTTTATACGCTGATGGGCAGTGTGTGAACTTCCGAGAGCCACTCTGGAGAAGTGTATGGTGGTTCCTAAATCATCTAAAAAACAGAGCTACAGAGCATAGGACACTTCCAATCATGGGAGTATATCTAGGGAAATCTAAAAATTAACAAGACACAAGCACACCACAGTTTAGGGCTACTCTGTTTACAAGAACCTCAACTTCAGTATACCTTAAATATCCCAGGAAAGAGAACAATGGATAAAGAAGATGTGGTACTTATGTACAATGGAATATCTCTTCACCATGAAATCAATGTAATAAGGCTAGTAGAAGGATAAAGAGTGGATTTAGGTCCGATAATACTACTTGAAATAAGTCAAACAGAAAAAGAAACATATCATAAGATATCACTTATAGAGGGAGGGTAAATATGGCTGCACAAGAAATGAATTACAGAACAGAACAGTGTCTCACATTTAGAAAACACACTTATTTCAGCTTAAGGGGAAAGGAGAGGTGGGGTGATGCATAAAACCAGAGTTTGAAATTAGCACAGATACCGTTCAATAAACCAAATAGATATTAGACAAGATCTACACCTTGCTCAATGAACTGGCCTCAACACACCCTATACACCGCAGAGAAATATATCTGAGTAATAAGAATCTTAAAACCCATGTATTGATATATCTCCATAAGGGAATCAAGTGTGTGCAGAGTGGCACAAACACAGCAGTGAAAATGAGCTAAACCCCATTATAGAAATAAATTTTAAAAACAAAACGCAGAAACAATGAAAGAGAGAAAAATTCTTACAAAATTCGCTCAGGGGCTGTGATGCAACCTGGATTGACCACATATAAACCCACAGCTGGATAAGACATAAGGCTGGACACTTGGGGCTGAGAGGATTGATGAGCTTTGGTGAGCAACTGCCAAAAGTTTAATGCAATACTTCATGCTACTCATTCCAAGGGTCCCAACACTCCAGGTTGAAGGGAATCTTCCTACAGCTAAACCATGCTTGGGAAACCCAGCGACTGGTATACCATATGATCGGGAAAGGTTTCTAAAACGCACCTCATTTTTCCTCTCCTGGGGCTCCGGATCGACATTCCAGCCGCTTTACCAAAAATATCCCCACATGGAGAGTCAATGCCTTTAAGTTCTGGTATCGCACAGTCTGCAGTTAGTGCGGAGGATGAATGGGAATAGGGGGAACCAGTGAGAAACTAGCTGTAGCGGTTTCAATGGGCACATGTCACTCTAAATTCACATCAGTAAGAAGAATAAACCAAAGGCACAGCAAGATGCCCCAGAAGAAGAATAGGGCCTGAAGGAATCCTGTGGTTATGAGGCAAGATCACAAAAATAAGAGCTGAAAAATGGAGCTAAGGGCCACTGCAATTCAAAAACTTGCAGAGTTATAAAGGCCAACTATTTTCAAAAAATATATTGAGGTAAGGCTATGAAGAGGCATTGAAAGCAAGGCAGAATTGCAGGAAAACGATTTCAGGAGGTAGACGGGAATTGCATTTAAAGAATAGGAAAAGAGGCAGAACGTCCACAATGATGCACTTGGCCAAAAAGGGCGTATGCCTTTTTTCCTGAATTTATTCAGAAAAAAAGGCATACGCCCTTTTTGGCCAACCAAGCAAGCTTGCAAAGGAAATCTGCACTACAATGAAGTCTCACTTCCCCCCGGTCAAAAGGGCCATCTGAAAAAAGTGTAAAATCCAGAAAGGCAGGACAGGCCATGGAGAACTGGGAGCCTTGTTATGCTGATAGGCGGGCTGTGTATGGTGTTTCCTGAAACATCTAAAAAACAAAGCAACAGAGCCTAGGGCACTTCCACTTATGGTCCTATAGCTTAGGGAAATTAAAATCAAAAAGACACAGCTACCCCAAAATTTGGGACGCCTCTGTTTACAAGAACCTCGTTAACCGTACAAGTTCAATATCACAGAAAGTGAAAAATGGATAAAGAACTTGTGGTACTTACGTACAATGCAGTATCACTCAGCAATGAAATCTATGTCATCAGGCCCGCAGCAGCATAATGAGTGGATACAGGTACGATGATTCTAACTGAAATAAGACACACAGAAAAAGAAACATCATAAGATATCAGTAATACACGGAATGTAAACTTGGCTACACAGGAACTGAATTACAGAAAAGAACAGGGTCTCAAATTTAGAAAACCAACTTATGCTTGCTTAAGGCTAAAGGTGAGTTGGGGTGCTGCATAAAACCATAGATTGAAATGAGCACAGATAAAGTTCCTTAAGCCAAATATGGAATAGACAAGAGCTACTCCTTGCTGAACGAAATGGACTCAACACCGCCTATTAAACGCCTAAGAATGTACCTGACTAGTAAGTATCTTAAAACCTATGGATTGCTATGTCTCCGAAAGAGAATCAAGCATGTGTACAGGGGCATAAACGCAGCAGTGATAGGATTGGAGAGGTTCGGTGAGCAAATGAAGACCCTTTGAAGTCATATTGCATGGTACCCATTCCACGGGTTTCAACTACCCAGGTTTAAGGTATTCTTCCTTCAGCTAAAACATGCATGTGGAACCTAGAGTATGATCAACCATGTGATCGGGAAACGTGTTCAAATATGTCTCAGTTCTCGTACCCTGGTACTCGGGTGCAACATTCCAGACGCTTTACTAACACCCTCCCGACTTGGAGAGTCAGTCCCTTTAACCTCCTGTATGGCCCAGTTTGCAATTTCTGCGGAAGATGAACAGAAATAGCGAGAACCAATGAGAGACTAGCTGGAGGTGTCTGGACGGGCAAATTTAACTCTCATTTCCCACCAGGAAGAGGAATTAACCAAAGGCTCAGCGTGCCGTGCCGGAACCAGATTAGGGCCTGAAGCCATCCTGCGGTGTTGCGGCCAGGTCACAAGAAAGCGAGTTGAAGAAAGGAGCTCAGGGGCACTGTAATTCACAAACCTGCAGAGTTATAAATGACAGCTATCGTCCAAAAATATACTGAAGTAAGGCTGCCAAGAGGACTTGAAAGCGGGGCAGAATTGCAGGAAACCGATTTCAGGAGGTAGACTGGAATTGCATTGAAAGCATAGGAAAAGAGGCAGAACGTCCACAATGATGCACTTGGCCAAAAAGGGCGTATGCGTTTTTTCCTGAATATATTCAGGAAAAAACGCATACGCCCTTTTTGGCCAACCAAGCAAGCTTGCAAAGGAAATCTGCACTACAATGAAGTCTCACTTCCCCCCGGTCAAAAGGGCCATCTGAAAAAAGTGTAAAATCCAGAAAGGCAGGACAGGCCATGGAGAACTGGGAGCCTTGTTATGCTGATGGGCGGGATGTAAATTGCCAACAGACACTCGGGAGAAGTGTATGGTGTTTCCTGAAACATCTAAAAAACAAAGCAACAGAGCCTAGGGCACTTCCACTTATGGTCCTATAGCTTAGGGAAATTAAAATCAAAAAGACACAGCCACCCCAAAGTTTGGGACGCCTCTGTTTACAAGAACCTCGTTTACAGTACAAGTTCAACATCGCAGAAAGTGAAAAATGGATAAAGAAGTTGTGGTATTTACTTACAAAGCAATATCACTCAGCAATGAAATCTATGTCATCAGGCCCTTAGCAGCACAATGAGTGGATTCAGGTATGATGATTCTAACTGAAATAAGTCACACAGAAAAAGAAACATCATAAGATATCAGTAATACACGGAATGTAAACTTGGCTACACAGGGACTGAATTACAGAACAGAACAGGGTCTCAAATTTAGAAAACCAACTTATGCTTGCTTAAGGGTAAAGGTGAGTTGGGGTGCTGCATAAAACCAGAGATTGAAATGAGCACAGATAAAGTTCCTTAAGCCAAATATGGAATAGACAAGAGCTACTCCTTGCTCAACGAAATGGACTCAACACCGCATATTAAACGCCTAAGAATGTACCTGACTAGTAAGTATCTTAAAACCTATGGATTGCTATGTCTCCGAAAGAGAATCAAGCATGTGTACAGGGGCATAAACGCAGCAGTGATAGGATTGGAGAGGTTCGGTGAGCAAATGAAGACCCTCTGAAGTCATATTGCATGGTACCCATTCCACGGGTTTCAACTACCCAGGTTTAAGGTATTCTTCCTTCAGCTAAAACATGCATGTGGAACCTAGAGTATGATCAACCATGTGATCGGGAGACGTGTTCAAATATGTCTCAGTTTTCGTACCCTGGTACTCGGGTGCAACATTCCAGACGCTTTACTAACACCCTCCCGACTTGGAGAGTCAGTCCCTTTAACCTCCTGTTTGGCCCAGTTTGTAATTTCTGCGGAAGATGAACAGGAATAGCGAGAACCAATGAGAGACTAGCTGGAGGTGTCTGGACGGGCAAATTTAACTCTCATTTCCCACCAGGAAGAGGAATTAACCAAAGGCTCAGCGTGCCGTGCCGGAACCAGATTAGGGCCTGAAGCCATCCTGCGGTGTTGCGGCCAGCTCAAAAGAAAGCGAGTTGAAGAAAGGAGCTCAGGGGCACTGTAATTCACAAACCTGCAGAGTTATAAATGACAGCTATCGTCCAAAAATATACTGAAGTAAGGCTGCCAAGAGGACTTGAAAGCGGGGCAGAATTGCAGGAAACCGATTTCAGGAGGTAGACTGGAATTGCATTGAAAGCATAGGAAAAGAGGCAGAACGTCCACAATGATGCACTTGGCCAAAAAGGGCGTATGCGTTTTTTCCTGAATATATTCAGGAAAAAACGCATACGCCCTTTTTGGCCAACCAAGCAAGCTTGCAAAGGAAATCTGCACTACAATGAAGTCTCACTTCCCCCCGGTCAAAAGGGCCATCTGAAAAAAGTGTAAAATCCAGAAAGGCAGGACAGGCCATGGAGAACTGGGAGCCTTGTTATGCTGATGGGCGGGATGTAAATTGCCAACAGACACTCGGGAGAAGTGTATGGTGTTTCCTGAAACATCTAAAAAACAAAGCAACAGAGCCTAGGGCACTTCCACTTATGGTCCTATAGCTTAGGGAAATTAAAATCAAAAAGACACAGCCACCCCAAAGTTTGGGACGCCTCTGTTTACAAGAACCTCGTTTACAGTACAAGTTCAACATCGCAGAAAGTGAAAAATGGATAAAGAAGTTGTGGTATTTACTTACAAAGCAATATCACTCAGCAATTAAATCTATGTCATCAGGCCCTTAGCAGCACAATGAGTGGATTCAGGTATGATGATTCTAACTGAAATAAGTCACACAGAAAAAGAAACATCATAAGATATCAGTAATACACGGAATGTAAACTTGGCTACACAGGAACTGAATTACAGAACAGAACAGGGTCTCAAATTTAGAAAACCAACTTATGCTTGCTTAAGGGTAAAGGTGAGTTGGGGTGCTGCATAAAACCAGAGATTGAAATGAGCACAGATAAAGTTCCTTAAGCCAAATATGGAATAGACAAGAGCTACTCCTTGCTCAACGAAATGGACTCAACACCGCATATTAAACGCCTAAGAATGTACCTGACTAGTAAGTATCTTAAAACCTATGGATTGCTATGTCTCCGAAAGAGAATCAAGCATGTGTACAGGGGCATAAACGCAGCAGTGATAGGATTGGAGAGGTTCGGTGAGCAAATGAAGACCCTCTGAAGTCATATTGCATGGTACCCATTCCACGGGTTTCAACTACCCAGGTTTAAGGTATTCTTCCTTCAGCTAAAACATGCATGTGGAACCTAGAGTATGATCAACCATGTGATCGGGAGACGTGTTCAAATATGTCTCAGTTTTCGTACCCTGGTACTCGGGTGCAACATTCCAGACGCTTTACTAACACCCTCCCGACTTGGAGAGTCAGTCCCTTTAACCTCCTGTTTGGCCCAGTTTGTAATTTCTGCGGAAGATGAACAGGAATAGCGAGAACCAATGAGAGACTAGCTGGAGGTGTCTGGACGGGCAAATTTAACTCTCATTTCCCACCAGGAAGAGGAATTAACCAAAGGCTCAGCGTGCCGTGCCGGAACCAGATTAGGGCCTGAAGCCATCCTGCGGTGTTGCGGCCAGCTCAAAAGAAAGCGAGTTGAAGAAAGGAGCTCAGGGGCACTGTAATTCACAAACCTGCAGAGTTATAAATGACAGCTATCGTCCAAAAATATACTGAAGTAAGGCTGCCAAGAGGACTTGAAAGCGGGGCAGAATTGCAGGAAACCGATTTCAGGAGGTAGACTGGAATTGCATTGAAAGCATAGGAAAAGAGGCAGAACGTCCACAATGATGCACTTGGCCAAAAAGGGCGTATGCGTTTTTTCCTGAATATATTCAGGAAAAAACGCATACGCCCTTTTTGGCCAACCAAGCAAGCTTGCAAAGGAAATCTGCACTACAATGAAGTCTCACTTCCCCCCGGTCAAAAGGGCCATCTGAAAAAAGTGTAAAATCCAGAAAGGCAGGACAGGCCATGGAGAACTGGGAGCCTTGTTATGCTGATGGGCGGGATGTAAATTGCCAACAGACACTCGGGAGAAGTGTATGGTGTTTCCTGAAACATCTAAAAAACAAAGCAACAGAGCCTAGGGCACTTCCACTTATGGTCCTATAGCTTAGGGAAATTAAAATCAAAAAGACACAGCCACCCCAAAGTTTGGGACGCCTCTGTTTACAAGAACCTCGTTTACAGTACAAGTTCAACATCGCAGAAAGTGAAAAATGGATAAAGAAGTTGTGGTATTTACTTACAAAGCAATATCACTCAGCAATGAAATCTATGTCATCAGGCCCTTAGCAGCACAATGAGTGGATTCAGGTATGATGATTCTAACTGAAATAAGTCACACAGAAAAAGAAACATCATAAGATATCAGTAATACACGGAATGTAAACTTGGCTACACAGGAACTGAATTACAGAACAGAACAGGGTCTCAAATTTAGAAAACCAACTTATGCTTGCTTAAGGGGAAAGGTGAGTTGGGGTGCTGCATAAAACCAGAGATTGAAATGAGCACAGATAAAGTTCCTTAAGCCAAATATGGAATAGACAAGAGCTACTCCTTGCTCAACGAAATGGACTCAACACCGCATATTAAACGCCTAAGAATGTACCTGACTAGTAAGTATCTTAAAACCTATGGATTGCTATGTCTCCGAAAGAGAATCAAGCATGTGTACAGGGGCATAAACGCAGCAGTGATAGGATTGGAGAGGTTCGGTGAGCAAATGAAGACCCTTTGAAGTCATATTGCATGGTACCCATTCCACGGGTTTCAACTACCCAGGTTTAAGGTATTCTTCCTTCAGCTAAAACATGCATGTGGAACCTAGAGTATGATCAACCATGTGATTGGGAGACGTGTTCAAATATGTCTCAGTTTTCGTACCCTGGTACTCGGGTGCAACATTCCAGACGCTTTACTAACACCCTCCCGACTTGGAGAGTCAGTCCCTTTAACCTCCTGTTTGGCCCAGTTTGCAATTTCTGCGGAAGATGAACAGGAATAGCGAGAACCAATGAGAGACTAGCTGGAGGTGTCTGGACGGGCAAATTTAACTCTCATTTCCCACCAGGAAGAGGAATTAACCAAAGGCTCAGCGTGCCGTGCCGGAACCAGATTAGGGCCTGAAGCCATCCTGCGGTGTTGCGGCCAGCTCAAAAGAAAGCGAGTTGAAGAAAGGAGCTCAGGGGCACTGTAATTCACAAACCTGCAGAGTTATAAATGACAGCTATCGTCCAAAAATATACTGAAGTAAGGCTGCCAAGAGGACTTGAAAGCGGGGCAGAATTGCAGGAAACCGATTTCAGGAGGTAGACTGGAATTGCAGTGAAAGCATAGGAAAAGAGGCAGAACGTCCACAATGATGCACTTGGCCAAAAAGGGCGTATGCGTTTTTTCCTGAATATATTCAGGAAAAAACGCATACGCCCTTTTTGGCCAACCAAGCAAGCTTGCAAAGGAAATCTGCACTACAATGAAGTCTCACTTCCCCCCGGTCAAAAGGGCCATCTGAAAAAAGTGTAAAATCCAGAAAGGCAGGACAGGCCATGGAGAACTGGGAGCCTTGTTATGCTGATGGGCGGGATGTAAATTGCCAACAGACACTCGGGAGAAGTGTATGGTGTTTCCTGAAACATCTAAAAAACAAAGCAACAGAGCCTAGGGCACTTCCACTTATGGTCCTATAGCTTAGGGAAATTAAAATCAAAAAGACACAGCCACCCCAAAGTTTGGGACGCCTCTGTTTACAAGAACCTCGTTTACAGTACAAGTTCAACATCGCAGAAAGTGAAAAATGGATAAAGAAGTTGTGGTATTTACTTACAAAGCAATATCACTCAGCAATGAAATCTATGTCATCAGGCCCTTAGCAGCACAATGAGTGGATTCAGGTATGATGATTCTAACTGAAATAAGTCACACAGAAGAAGAAACATCATAAGATATCAGTAATACACGGAATGTAAACTTGGCTACACAGGAACTGAATTACAGAACAGAACAGGGTCTCAAATTTAGAAAACCAACTTATGCTTGCTTAAGGGGAAAGGGGAGTTGGGGTGCTGCATAAAACCAGAGATTGAAATGAGCACAGATAAAGTTCCTTAAGCCAAATATGGAATAGACAAGAGCTACTCCTTGCTCAACGAAATGGACTCAACACCGCATATTAAATGCCTAAGAATGTACCTGACTAGTAAGTATCTTAAAACCTATGGATTGCTATGTCTCCGAAAGAGAATCAAGCATGTGTACAGGGGCATAAACGCAGCAGTGATAGGATTGGAGAGGTTCGGTGAGCAAATGAAGACCCTTTGAAGTCATATTGCATGGTACCCATTCCACGGGTTTCAACTACCCAGGTTTAAGGTATTCTTCCTTCAGCTAAAACATGCATGTGGAACCTAGAGTATGATCAACCATGTGATCGGGAGACGTGTTCAAATATGTCTCAGTTTTCGTACCCTGGTACTCGGGTGCAACATTCCAGACGCTTTACTAACACCCTCCCGACTTGGAGAGTCAGTCCCTTTAACCTCCTGTTTGGCCCAGTTTGCAATTTCTGCGGAAGATGAACAGGAATAGCGAGAACCAATGAGAGACTAGCTGGAGGTGTCTGGACGGGCAAATTTAACTCTCATTTCCCACCAGGAAGAGGAATTAACCAAAGGCTCAACGTGCCGTGCCGGAACCAGATTAGGGCCTGAAGCCATCCTGCGGTGTTGCGGCCAGCTCAAAAGAAAGCGAGTTGAAGAAAGGAGCTCAGGGGCACTGTAATTCACAAACCTGCAGAGTTATAAATGACAGCTATCGTCCAAAAATATACTGAAGTAAGGCTGTCAAGAGGACTTGAAAGCGGGGCAGAATTGCAGGAAACCGATTTCAGGAGGCAGACTGGAATTGCATTGAAAGCATAGGAAAAGAGGCAGAACGTCCACAATGATGCACTTGGCCAAAAAGGGCGTATGCGTTTTTTCCTGAATATATTCAGGAAAAAACGCATACGCCCTTTTTGGCCAACCAAGCAAGCTTGCAAAGGAAATCTGCACTACAATGAAGTCTCACTTCCCCCCGGTCAAAAGGGCCATCTGAAAAAAGTGTAAAATCCAGAAAGGCAGGACAGGCCATGGAGAACTGGGAGCCTTGTTATGCTGATGGGCGGGATGTAAATTGCCAACAGACACTCGGGAGAAGTGTATGGTGTTTCCTGAAACATCTAAAAAACAAAGCAACAGAGCCTAGGGCACTTCCACTTATGGTCCTATAGCTTAGGGAAATTAAAATCAAAAAGACACAGCCACCCCAAACATTGGGACGCCTCTGTTTACAAGAACCTCGTTTACAGTACAAGTTCAACATCGCAGAAAGTGAAAAATGGATAAAGAAGTTGTGGTATTTACTTACAAAGCAATATCACTCAGCAATGAAATCTATGTCATCAGGCCCTTAGCAGCACAATGAGTGGATTCAGGTATGATGATTCTAACTGAAATAAGTCACACAGAAAAAGAAACATCATAAGATATCAGTAATACACGGAATGTAAACTTGGCTACACAGGAACTGAATTACAGAACAGAACAGGGTCTCAAATTTAGAAAACCAACTTATGCTTGCTTAAGGGTAAAGGTGAGTTGGGGTGCTGCATAAAACCAGAGATTGAAATGAGCACAGATA
>NW_027136146.1:0-128493 GCF_039906515.1 Pseudorca crassidens
GGCCTGAAGCCATCCTGCGGTGTTGCGGCCAGCTCAAAAGAAAGCGAGTTGAAGAAAGGAGCTCAGGGGCACTGTAATTCACAAACCTGCAGAGTTATAAATGACAGCTATCGTCCAAAAATATACTGAAGTAAGGCTGCCCAGAGGACTTGAAAGCGGGGCAGAATTGCAGGAAACCGATTTCAGGAGGCAGACTGGAATTGCATTGAAAGCATAGGAAAAGAGGCAGAACGTCCACAATGATGCACTTGGCCAAAAAGGGCGTATGCGTTTTTTTTCTGAATATATTCAGGAAAAAACGCATACGCCCTTTTTGGCCAACCAAGCAAGCTTGCAAAGGAAATCTGCACTACAATGAAGTCTCACTTCCCCCCGGTCAAAAGGGCCATCTGAAAAAAGTGTAAAATCCAGAAAGGCAGGACAGGCCATGGAGAACTGGGAGCCTTGTTATGCTGATGGGCGGGATGTAAATTGCCAACAGACACTCGGGAGAAGTGTATGGTGTTTCCTGAAACATCTAAAAAACAAAGCAACCAGAGCCTAGGGCACTTCCACTTATGGTCCTATAGCTTAGGGAAATTAAAATCAAAAAGACACAGCCACCCCAAAGTTTGGGACGCCTCTGTTTACAAGAACCTCGTTTACCGTACAAGTTCAACATCGCAGAAAGTGAAAAATGGATAAAGAAGTTGTGGTATTTACTTACAAAGCAATATCACTCAGCAATGAAATCTATGTCATCAGGCCCTTAGCAGCACAATGAGTGGATTCAGGTATGATGATTCTAACTGAAATAAGTCACACAGAAAAAGAAACATCATAAGATATCAGGAATACACGGAATGTAAACTTGGCTACACAGGAACTGAATTACAGAACAGAACAGGGTCTCAAATTTAGAAACCAACTTATGCTTGCTTAAGGGGAAAGGTGAGTTGGGGTGCTGCATAAAACCAGAGATTGAAATGAGCACAGATAAAGTTCCTTAAGCCAAATATGGAATAGACAAGAGCTACTCCTTGCTCAACGAAATGGACTCAACACCGCATATTAAATGGCTAAGAATGTACCTGACTAGTAAGTATCTTAAAACCTATGGATTGCTATGTCTCCGAAAGAGAATCAAGCATGTGTACAGGGGCATAAACGCAGCAGTGATAGGATTGGAGAGGTTCGGTGAGCAAATGAAGACCCTTTGAAGTCATATTGCATGGTACCCATTCCACGGGTTTCAACTACCCAGGTTTAAGGTATTCTTCCTTCAGCTAAAACATGCATGTGGAACCTAGAGTATGATCAACCATGTGATCGGGAGACGTGTTCAAATATGTCTCAGTTTTCGTACCCTGGTACTCGGGTGCAACATTCCAGACGCTTTACTAACACCCTCCCGACTTGGAGAGTCAGTCCCTTTAACCTCCTGTTTGGCCCAGTTTGCAATTTCTGCGGAAGATGAAACAGGAATAGCGAGAACCAATGAGAGACTAGCTGGAAGGTGTCTGGACGGGCAAATTTAACTCTCATTTCCCACCAGGAAGAGGAATTAACCAAAGGCTCAGCGTGCCGTGCCGGAAACCAGATTAGGGCCTGAAGCCATCCTGCGGTGTTGCGGCCAGCTCAAAAGAAAGCGAGTTGAAGAAAGGAGCTCAGGGGCACTGTAATTCACAAACCTGCAGAGTTATAAATGACAGCTATCGTCCAAAAATATACTGAAGTAAGGCTGCCCAGAGGACTTGAAAGCGGGGCAGAATTGCAGGAAACCGATTTCAGGAGGCAGACTGGAATTGCATTGAAAGCATAGGAAAAGAGGCAGAACGTCCACAATGATGCACTTGGCCAAAAAGGGCGTATGCGTTTTTTCCTGAATATATTCAGGAAAAAACGCATACGCCCTTTTTGGCCAACCAAGCAAGCTTGCAAAGGAAATCTGCACTACAATGAAGTCTCACTTCCCCCCGGTCAAAAGGGCCATCTGAAAAAAGTGTAAAATCCAGAAAGGCAGGACAGGCCATGGAGAACTGGGAGCCTTGTTATGCTGATGGGCGGGATGTAAATTGCCAACAGACACTCGGGAGAAGTGTATGGTGTTTCCTGAAACATCTAAAAAACAAAGCAACAGAGCCTAGGGCACTTCCACTTATGGTCCTATAGCTTAGGGAAATTAAAATCAAAAAGACACAGCCACCCCAAAGTTTGGGACGCCTCTGTTTACAAGAACCTCGTTTACCGTACAAGTTCAACATCGCAGAAAGTGAAAAATGGATAAAGAAGTTGTGGTATTTACTTACAAAGCAATATCACTCAGCAATGAAATCTATGTCATCAGGCCCTTAGCAGCACAATGAGTGGATTCAGGTATGATGATTCTAACTGAAATAAGTCACACAGAAAAAGAAACATCATAAGATATCAGTAATACACGGAATGTAAACTTGGCTACACAGGAACTGAATTACAGAACAGAACAGGGTCTCAAATTTAGAAAACCAACTTATGCTTGCTTAAGGGGAAAGGTGAGTTGGGGTGCTGCATAAAACCAGAGATTGAAATGAGCACAGATAAAGTTCCTTAAGCCAAATATGGAATAGACAAGAGCTACTCCTTGCTCAACGAAATGGACTCAACACCGCATATTAAATGCCTAAGAATGTACCTGACTAGTAAGTATCTTAAAACCTATGGATTGCTATGTCTCCGAAAGAGAATCAAGCATGTGTACAGGGGCATAAACGCAGCAGTGATAGGATTGGAGAGGTTCGGTGAGCAAATGAAGACCCTTTGAAGTCATATTGCATGGTACCCATTCCACGGGTTTCAACTACCCAGGTTTAAGGTATTCTTCCTTCAGCTAAAACATGCATGTGGAACCTAGAGTATGATCAACCATGTGATCGGGAGACGTGTTCAAATATGTCTCAGTTTTCGTACCCTGGTACTCGGGTGCAACATTCCAGACGCTTTACTAACACCCTCCCGACTTGGAGAGTCAGTCCCTTTAACCTCCTGTTTGGCCCAGTTTGCAATTTCTGCGGAAGATGAACAGGAATAGCGAGAACCAATGAGAGACTAGCTGGAAGGTGTCTGGACGGGCAAATTTAACTCTCATTTCCCACCAGGAAGAGGAATTAACCAAAGGCTCAGCGTGCCGTGCCGGAACCAGATTAGGGCCTGAAGCCATCCTGCGGTGTTGCGGCCAGCTCAAAAGAAAGCGAGTTGAAGAAAGGAGCTCAGGGACACTGTAATTCACAAACCTGCAGAGTTATAAATGACAGCTATCGTCCAAAAATATACTGAAGTAAGGCTGCCCAGAGGACTTGAAAGCGGGGCAGAATTGCAGGAAACCGATTTCAGGAGGCAGACTGGAATTGCATTGAAAGCATAGGAAAAGAGGCAGAACGTCCACAATGATGCACTTGGCCAAAAAGGGCGTATGCGTTTTTTCCTGAATATATTCAGGAAAAAACGCATACGCCCTTTTTGGCCAACCAAGCAAGCTTGCAAAGGAAATCTGCACTACAATGAAGTCTCACTTCCCCCCGGTCAAAAGGGCCATCTGAAAAAAGTGTAAAATCCAGAAAGGCAGGACAGGCCATGGAGAACTGGGAGCCTTGTTATGCTGATGGGCGGGATGTAAATTGCCAACAGACACTCGGGAGAAGTGTATGGTGTTTCCTGAAACATCTAAAAAACAAAGCAACAGAGCCTAGGGCACTTCCACTTATGGTCCTATAGCTTAGGGAAATTAAAATCAAAAAGACACAGCCACCCCAAAGTTTGGGACGCCTCTGTTTACAAGAACCTCGTGTACAGTACAAGTTCAACATCGCAGAAAGTGAAAAATGGATAAAGAAGTTGTGGTATTTACTTACAAAGCAATATCACTCAGCAATGAAATCTATGTCATCAGGCCCTTAGCAGCACAATGAGTGGATTCAGGTATGATGATTCTAACTGAAATAAGTCACACAGAAAAAGAAACATCATAAGATATCAGTAATACACGGAATGTAAACTTGGCTACACAGGAACTGAATTACAGAACAGAACAGGGTCTCAAATTTAGAAAACCAACTTATGCTTGCTTAAGGGGAAAGGTGAGTTGGGGTGCTGCATAAAACCAGAGATTGAAATGAGCACAGATAAAGTTCCTTAAGCCAAATATGGAATAGACAAGAGCTACTCCTTGCTCAACGAAATGGACTCAACACCGCATATTAAATGGCTAAGAATGTACCTGACTAGTAAGTATCTTAAAACCTATGGATTGCTATGTCTCCGAAAGAGAATCAAGCATGTGTACAGGGGCATAAACGCAGCAGTGATAGGATTGGAGAGGTTCGGTGAGCAAATGAAGACCCTTTGAAGTCATATTGCATGGTACCCATTCCACGGGTTTCAACTACCCAGGTTTAAGGTATTCTTCCTTCAGCTAAAACATGCATGTGGAACCTAGAGTATGATCAACCATGTGATCGGGAGACGTGTTCAAATATGTCTCAGTTTTCGTACCCTGGTACTCGGGTGCAACATTCCAGACGCTTTACTAACACCCTCCCGACTTGGAGAGTCAGTCCCTTTAACCTCCTGTTTGGCCCAGTTTGCAATTTCTGCGGAAGATGAACAGGAATAGCGAGAACCAATGAGAGACTAGCTGGAAGGTGTCTGGACGGGCAAATTTAACTCTCATTTCCCACCAGGAAGAGGAATTAACCAAAGGCTCAGCGTGCCGTGCCGGAACCAGATTAGGGCCTGAAGCCATCCTGCGGTGTTGCGGCCAGCTCAAAAGAAAGCGAGTTGAAGAAAGGAGCTCAGGGGCACTGTAATTCACAAACCTGCAGAGTTATAAATGACAGCTATCGTCCAAAAATATACTGAAGTAAGGCTGCCCAGAGGACTTGAAAGCGGGGCAGAATTGCAGGAAACCGATTTCAGGAGGCAGACTGGAATTGCATTGAAAGCATAGGAAAAGAGGCAGAACGTCCACAATGATGCACTTGGCCAAAAAGGGCGTATGCGTTTTTTCCTGAATATATTCAGGAAAAAACGCATACGCCCTTTTTGGCCAACCAAGCAAGCTTGCAAAGGAAATCTGCACTACAATGAAGTCTCACTTCCCCCCGGTCAAAAGGGCCATCTGAAAAAAGTGTAAAATCCAGAAAGGCAGGACAGGCCATGGAGAACTGGGAGCCTTGTTATGCTGATGGGCGGGATGTAAATTGCCAACAGACACTCGGGAGAAGTGTATGGTGTTTCCTGAAACATCTAAAAAACAAAGCAACAGAGCCTAGGGCACTTCCACTTATGGTCCTATAGCTTAGGGAAATTAAAATCAAAAAGACACAGCCACCCCAAAGTTTGGGACGCCTCTGTTTACAAGAACCTCGTGTACAGTACAAGTTCAACATCGCAGAAAGTGAAAAATGGATAAAGAAGTTGTGGTATTTACTTACAAAGCAATATCACTCAGCAATGAAATCTATGTCATCAGGCCCTTAGCAGCACAATGAGTGGATTCAGGTATGATGATTCTAACTGAAATAAGTCACACAGAAAAAGAAACATCATAAGATATCAGGAATACACGGAATGTAAACTTGGCTACACAGGAACTGAATTACAGAACAGAACAGGGTCTCAAATTTAGAAAACCAACTTATGCTTGCTTAAGGGGAAAGGTGAGTTGGGGTGCTGCATAAAACCAGAGATTGAAATGAGCACAGATAAAGTTCCTTAAGCCAAATATGGAATAGACAAGAGCTACTCCTTGCTCAACGAAATGGACTCAACACCGCATATTAAATGGCTAAGAATGTACCTGACTAGTAAGTATCTTAAAACCTATGGATTGCTATGTCTCCGAAAGAGAATCAAGCATGTGTACAGGGGCATAAACGCAGCAGTGATAGGATTGGAGAGGTTCGGTGAGCAAATGAAGACCCTTTGAAGTCATATTGCATGGTACCCATTCCACGGGTTTCAACTACCCAGGTTTAAGGTATTCTTCCTTCAGCTAAAACATGCATGTGGAACCTAGAGTATGATCAACCATGTGATCGGGAGACGTGTTCAAATATGTCTCAGTTTTCGTACCCTGGTACTCGGGTGCAACATTCCAGACGCTTTACTAACACCCTCCCGACTTGGAGAGTCAGTCCCTTTAACCTCCTGTTTGGCCCAGTTTGCAATTTCTGCGGAAGATGAACAGGAATAGCGAGAACCAATGAGAGACTAGCTGGAAGGTGTCTGGACGGGCAAATTTAACTCTCATTTCCCACCAGGAAGAGGAATTAACCAAAGGCTCAGCGTGCCGTGCCGGAACCAGATTAGGGCCTGAAGCCATCCTGCGGTGTTGCGGCCAGCTCAAAAGAAAGCGAGTTGAAGAAAGGAGCTCAGGGGCACTGTAATTCACAAACCTGCAGAGTTATAAATGACAGCTATCGTCCAAAAATATACTGAAGTAAGGCTGCCCAGAGGACTTGAAAGCGGGGCAGAATTGCAGGAAACCGATTTCAGGAGGCAGACTGGAATTGCATTGAAAGCATAGGAAAAGAGGCAGAACGTCCACAATGATGCACTTGGCCAAAAAGGGCGTATGCGTTTTTTCCTGAATATATTCAGGAAAAAACGCATACGCCCTTTTTGGCCAACCAAGCAAGCTTGCAAAGGAAATCTGCACTACAATGAAGTCTCACTTCCCCCCGGTCAAAAGGGCCATCTGAAAAAAGTGTAAAATCCAGAAAGGCAGGACAGGCCATGGAGAACTGGGAGCCTTGTTATGCTGATGGGCGGGATGTAAATTGCCAACAGACACTCGGGAGAAGTGTATGGTGTTTCCTGAAACATCTAAAAAACAAAGCAACAGAGCCTAGGGCACTTCCACTTATGGTCCTATAGCTTAGGGAAATTAAAATCAAAAAGACACAGCCACCCCAAAGTTTGGGACGCCTCTGTTTACAAGAACCTCGTTTACCGTACAAGTTCAACATCGCAGAAAGTGAAAAATGGATAAAGAAGTTGTGGTATTTACTTACAAAGCAATATCACTCAGCAATGAAATCTATGTCATCAGGCCCTTAGCAGCACAATGAGTGGATTCAGGTATGATGATTCTAACTGAAATAAGTCACACAGAAAAAGAAACATCATAAGATATCAGTAATACACGGAATGTAAACTTGGCTACACAGGAACTGAATTACAGAACAGAACAGGGTCTCAAATTTAGAAAACCAACTTATGCTTGCTTAAGGGGAAAGGTGAGTTGGGGTGCTGCATAAAACCAGAGATTGAAATGAGCACAGATAAAGTTCCTTAAGCCAAATATGGAATAGACAAGAGCTACTCCTTGCTCAACGAAATGGACTCAACACCGCATATTAAATGCCTAAGAATGTACCTGACTAGTAAGTATCTTAAAACCTATGGATTGCTATGTCTCCGAAAGAGAATCAAGCATGTGTACAGGGGCATAAACGCAGCAGTGATAGGATTGGAGAGGTTCGGTGAGCAAATGAAGACCCTTTGAAGTCATATTGCATGGTACCCATTCCACGGGTTTCAACTACCCAGGTTTAAGGTATTCTTCCTTCAGCTAAAACATGCATGTGGAACCTAGAGTATGATCAACCATGTGATCGGGAGACGTGTTCAAATATGTCTCAGTTTTCGTACCCTGGTACTCGGGTGCAACATTCCAGACGCTTTACTAACACCCTCCCGACATGGAGAGTCAGTCCCTTTAACCTCCTGTTTGGCCCAGTTTGCAATTTCTGCGGAAGATGAACAGGAATAGCGAGAACCAATGAGAGACTAGCTGGAAGGTGTCTGGACGGGCAAATTTAACTCTCATTTCCCACCAGGAAGAGGAATTAACCAAAGGCTCAGCGTGCCGTGCCGGAACCAGATTAGGGCCTGAAGCCATCCTGCGGTGTTGCGGCCAGCTCAAAAGAAAGCGAGTTGAAGAAAGGAGCTCAGGGGCACTGTAATTCACAAACCTGCAGAGTTATAAATGACAGCTATCGTCCAAAAATATACTGAAGTAAGGCTGCCCAGAGGACTTGAAAGCGGGGCAGAATTGCAGGAAACCGATTTCAGGAGGCAGACTGGAATTGCATTGAAAGCATAGGAAAAGAGGCAGAACGTCCACAATGATGCACTTGGCCAAAAAGGGCGTATGCGTTTTTTTCTGAATATATTCAGGAAAAAACGCATACGCCCTTTTTGGCCAACCAAGCAAGCTTGCAAAGGAAATCTGCACTACAATGAAGTCTCACTTCCCCCCGGTCAAAAGGGCCATCTGAAAAAAGTGTAAAATCCAGAAAGGCAGGACAGGCCATGGAGAACTGGGAGCCTTGTTATGCTGATGGGCGGGATGTAAATTGCCAACAGACACTCGGGAGAAGTGTATGGTGTTTCCTGAAACATCTAAAAAACAAAGCAACAGAGCCTAGGGCACTTCCACTTATGGTCCTATAGCTTAGGGAAATTAAAATCAAAAAGACACAGCCACCCCAAAGTTTGGGACGCCTCTGTTTACAAGAACCTCGTTTACCGTACAAGTTCAACATCGCAGAAAGTGAAAAATGGATAAAGAAGTTGTGGTATTTACTTACAAAGCAATATCACTCAGCAATGAAATCTATGTCATCAGGCCCTTAGCAGCACAATGAGTGGATTCAGGTATGATGATTCTAACTGAAATAAGTCACACAGAAAAAGAAACATCATAAGATATCAGGAATACACGGAATGTAAACTTGGCTACACAGGAACTGAATTACAGAACAGAACAGGGTCTCAAATTTAGAAAACCAACTTATGCTTGCTTAAGGGGAAAGGTGAGTTGGGGTGCTGCATAAAACCAGAGATTGAAATGAGCACAGATAAAGTTCCTTAAGCCAAATATGGAATAGACAAGAGCTACTCCTTGCTCAACGAAATGGACTCAACACCGCATATTAAATGGCTAAGAATGTACCTGACTAGTAAGTATCTTAAAACCTATGGATTGCTATGTCTCCGAAAGAGAATCAAGCATGTGTACAGGGGCATAAACGCAGCAGTGATAGGATTGGAGAGGTTCGGTGAGCAAATGAAGACCCTTTGAAGTCATATTGCATGGTACCCATTCCACGGGTTTCAACTACCCAGGTTTAAGGTATTCTTCCTTCAGCTAAAACATGCATGTGGAACCTAGAGTATGATCAACCATGTGATCGGGAGACGTGTTCAAATATGTCTCAGTTTTCGTACCCTGGTACTCGGGTGCAACATTCCAGACGCTTTACTAACACCCTCCCGACTTGGAGAGTCAGTCCCTTTAACCTCCTGTTTGGCCCAGTTTGCAATTTCTGCGGAAGATGAACAGGAATAGCGAGAACCAATGAGAGACTAGCTGGAAGGTGTCTGGACGGGCAAATTTAACTCTCATTTCCCACCAGGAAGAGGAATTAACCAAAGGCTCAGCGTGCCGTGCCGGAACCAGATTAGGGCCTGAAGCCATCCTGCGGTGTTGCGGCCAGCTCAAAAGAAAGCGAGTTGAAGAAAGGAGCTCAGGGGCACTGTAATTCACAAACCTGCAGAGTTATAAATGACAGCTATCGTCCAAAAATATACTGAAGTAAGGCTGCCCAGAGGACTTGAAAGCGGGGCAGAATTGCAGGAAACCGATTTCAGGAGGCAGACTGGAATTGCATTGAAAGCATAGGAAAAGAGGCAGAACGTCCACAATGATGCACTTGGCCAAAAAGGGCGTATGCGTTTTTTCCTGAATATATTCAGGAAAAAACGCATACGCCCTTTTTGGCCAACCAAGCAAGCTTGCAAAGGAAATCTGCACTACAATGAAGTCTCACTTCCCCCCGGTCAAAAGGGCCATCTGAAAAAAGTGTAAAATCCAGAAAGGCAGGACAGGCCATGGAGAACTGGGAGCCTTGTTATGCTGATGGGCGGGATGTAAATTGCCAACAGACACTCGGGAGAAGTGTATGGTGTTTCCTGAAACATCTAAAAAACAAAGCAACAGAGCCTAGGGCACTTCCACTTATGGTCCTATAGCTTAGGGAAATTAAAATCAAAAAGACACAGCCACCCCAAAGTTTGGGACGCCTCTGTTTACAAGAACCTCGTTTACCGTACAAGTTCAACATCGCAGAAAGTGAAAAATGGATAAAGAAGTTGTGGTATTTACTTACAAAGCAATATCACTCAGCAATGAAATCTATGTCATCAGGCCCTTAGCAGCACAATGAGTGGATTCAGGTATGATGATTCTAACTGAAATAAGTCACACAGAAAAAGAAACATCATAAGATATCAGTAATACACGGAATGTAAACTTGGCTACACAGGAACTGAATTACAGAACAGAACAGGGTCTCAAATTTAGAAAACCAACTTATGCTTGCTTAAGGGGAAAGGTGAGTTGGGGTGCTGCATAAAACCAGAGATTGAAATGAGCACAGATAAAGTTCCTTAAGCCAAATATGGAATAGACAAGAGCTACTCCTTGCTCAACGAAATGGACTCAACACCGCATATTAAATGCCTAAGAATGTACCTGACTAGTAAGTATCTTAAAACCTATGGATTGCTATGTCTCCGAAAGAGAATCAAGCATGTGTACAGGGGCATAAACGCAGCAGTGATAGGATTGGAGAGGTTCGGTGAGCAAATGAAGACCCTTTGAAGTCATATTGCATGGTACCCATTCCACGGGTTTCAACTACCCAGGTTTAAGGTATTCTTCCTTCAGCTAAAACATGCATGTGGAACCTAGAGTATGATCAACCATGTGATCGGGAGACGTGTTCAAATATGTCTCAGTTTTCGTACCCTGGTACTCGGGTGCAACATTCCAGACGCTTTACTAACACCCTCCCGACTTGGAGAGTCAGTCCCTTTAACCTCCTGTTTGGCCCAGTTTGCAATTTCTGCGGAAGATGAACAGGAATAGCGAGAACCAATGAGAGACTAGCTGGAAGGTGTCTGGACGGGCAAATTTAACTCTCATTTCCCACCAGGAAGAGGAATTAACCAAAGGCTCAGCGTGCCGTGCCGGAACCAGATTAGGGCCTGAAGCCATCCTGCGGTGTTGCGGCCAGCTCAAAAGAAAGCGAGTTGAAGAAAGGAGCTCAGGGACACTGTAATTCACAAACCTGCAGAGTTATAAATGACAGCTATCGTCCAAAAATATACTGAAGTAAGGCTGCCCAGAGGACTTGAAAGCGGGGCAGAATTGCAGGAAACCGATTTCAGGAGGCAGACTGGAATTGCATTGAAAGCATAGGAAAAGAGGCAGAACGTCCACAATGATGCACTTGGCCAAAAAGGGCGTATGCGTTTTTTCCTGAATATATTCAGGAAAAAACGCATACGCCCTTTTTGGCCAACCAAGCAAGCTTGCAAAGGAAATCTGCACTACAATGAAGTCTCACTTCCCCCCGGTCAAAAGGGCCATCTGAAAAAAGTGTAAAATCCAGAAAGGCAGGACAGGCCATGGAGAACTGGGAGCCTTGTTATGCTGATGGGCGGGATGTAAATTGCCAACAGACACTCGGGAGAAGTGTATGGTGTTTCCTGAAACATCTAAAAAACAAAGCAACAGAGCCTAGGGCACTTCCACTTATGGTCCTATAGCTTAGGGAAATTAAAATCAAAAAGACACAGCCACCCCAAAGTTTGGGACGCCTCTGTTTACAAGAACCTCGTGTACAGTACAAGTTCAACATCGCAGAAAGTGAAAAATGGATAAAGAAGTTGTGGTATTTACTTACAAAGCAATATCACTCAGCAATGAAATCTATGTCATCAGGCCCTTAGCAGCACAATGAGTGGATTCAGGTATGATGATTCTAACTGAAATAAGTCACACAGAAAAAGAAACATCATAAGATATCAGTAATACACGGAATGTAAACTTGGCTACACAGGAACTGAATTACAGAACAGAACAGGGTCTCAAATTTAGAAAACCAACTTATGCTTGCTTAAGGGGAAAGGTGAGTTGGGGTGCTGCATAAAACCAGAGATTGAAATGAGCACAGATAAAGTTCCTTAAGCCAAATATGGAATAGACAAGAGCTACTCCTTGCTCAACGAAATGGACTCAACACCGCATATTAAATGGCTAAGAATGTACCTGACTAGTAAGTATCTTAAAACCTATGGATTGCTATGTCTCCGAAAGAGAATCAAGCATGTGTACAGGGGCATAAACGCAGCAGTGATAGGATTGGAGAGGTTCGGTGAGCAAATGAAGACCCTTTGAAGTCATATTGCATGGTACCCATTCCACGGGTTTCAACTACCCAGGTTTAAGGTATTCTTCCTTCAGCTAAAACATGCATGTGGAACCTAGAGTATGATCAACCATGTGATCGGGAGACGTGTTCAAATATGTCTCAGTTTTCGTACCCTGGTACTCGGGTGCAACATTCCAGACGCTTTACTAACACCCTCCCGACTTGGAGAGTCAGTCCCTTTAACCTCCTGTTTGGCCCAGTTTGCAATTTCTGCGGAAGATGAACAGGAATAGCGAGAACCAATGAGAGACTAGCTGGAAGGTGTCTGGACGGGCAAATTTAACTCTCATTTCCCACCAGGAAGAGGAATTAACCAAAGGCTCAGCGTGCCGTGCCGGAACCAGATTAGGGCCTGAAGCCATCCTGCGGTGTTGCGGCCAGCTCAAAAGAAAGCGAGTTGAAGAAAGGAGCTCAGGGGCACTGTAATTCACAAACCTGCAGAGTTATAAATGACAGCTATCGTCCAAAAATATACTGAAGTAAGGCTGCCCAGAGGACTTGAAAGCGGGGCAGAATTGCAGGAAACCGATTTCAGGAGGCAGACTGGAATTGCATTGAAAGCATAGGAAAAGAGGCAGAACGTCCACAATGATGCACTTGGCCAAAAAGGGCGTATGCGTTTTTTCCTGAATATATTCAGGAAAAAACGCATACGCCCTTTTTGGCCAACCAAGCAAGCTTGCAAAGGAAATCTGCACTACAATGAAGTCTCACTTCCCCCCGGTCAAAAGGGCCATCTGAAAAAAGTGTAAAATCCAGAAAGGCAGGACAGGCCATGGAGAACTGGGAGCCTTGTTATGCTGATGGGCGGGATGTAAATTGCCAACAGACACTCGGGAGAAGTGTATGGTGTTTCCTGAAACATCTAAAAAACAAAGCAACAGAGCCTAGGGCACTTCCACTTATGGTCCTATAGCTTAGGGAAATTAAAATCAAAAAGACACAGCCACCCCAAAGTTTGGGACGCCTCTGTTTACAAGAACCTCGTGTACAGTACAAGTTCAACATCGCAGAAAGTGAAAAATGGATAAAGAAGTTGTGGTATTTACTTACAAAGCAATATCACTCAGCAATGAAATCTATGTCATCAGGCCCTTAGCAGCACAATGAGTGGATTCAGGTATGATGATTCTAACTGAAATAAGTCACACAGAAAAAGAAACATCATAAGATATCAGGAATACACGGAATGTAAACTTGGCTACACAGGAACTGAATTACAGAACAGAACAGGGTCTCAAATTTAGAAAACCAACTTATGCTTGCTTAAGGGGAAAGGTGAGTTGGGGTGCTGCATAAAACCAGAGATTGAAATGAGCACAGATAAAGTTCCTTAAGCCAAATATGGAATAGACAAGAGCTACTCCTTGCTCAACGAAATGGACTCAACACCGCATATTAAATGGCTAAGAATGTACCTGACTAGTAAGTATCTTAAAACCTATGGATTGCTATGTCTCCGAAAGAGAATCAAGCATGTGTACAGGGGCATAAACGCAGCAGTGATAGGATTGGAGAGGTTCGGTGAGCAAATGAAGACCCTTTGAAGTCATATTGCATGGTACCCATTCCACGGGTTTCAACTACCCAGGTTTAAGGTATTCTTCCTTCAGCTAAAACATGCATGTGGAACCTAGAGTATGATCAACCATGTGATCGGGAGACGTGTTCAAATATGTCTCAGTTTTCGTACCCTGGTACTCGGGTGCAACATTCCAGACGCTTTACTAACACCCTCCCGACTTGGAGAGTCAGTCCCTTTAACCTCCTGTTTGGCCCAGTTTGCAATTTCTGCGGAAGATGAACAGGAATAGCGAGAACCAATGAGAGACTAGCTGGAAGGTGTCTGGACGGGCAAATTTAACTCTCATTTCCCACCAGGAAGAGGAATTAACCAAAGGCTCAGCGTGCCGTGCCGGAACCAGATTAGGGCCTGAAGCCATCCTGCGGTGTTGCGGCCAGCTCAAAAGAAAGCGAGTTGAAGAAAGGAGCTCAGGGGCACTGTAATTCACAAACCTGCAGAGTTATAAATGACAGCTATCGTCCAAAAATATACTGAAGTAAGGCTGCCCAGAGGACTTGAAAGCGGGGCAGAATTGCAGGAAACCGATTTCAGGAGGCAGACTGGAATTGCATTGAAAGCATAGGAAAAGAGGCAGAACGTCCACAATGATGCACTTGGCCAAAAAGGGCGTATGCGTTTTTTCCTGAATATATTCAGGAAAAAACGCATACGCCCTTTTTGGCCAACCAAGCAAGCTTGCAAAGGAAATCTGCACTACAATGAAGTCTCACTTCCCCCCGGTCAAAAGGGCCATCTGAAAAAAGTGTAAAATCCAGAAAGGCAGGACAGGCCATGGAGAACTGGGAGCCTTGTTATGCTGATGGGCGGGATGTAAATTGCCAACAGACACTCGGGAGAAGTGTATGGTGTTTCCTGAAACATCTAAAAAACAAAGCAACAGAGCCTAGGGCACTTCCACTTATGGTCCTATAGCTTAGGGAAATTAAAATCAAAAAGACACAGCCACCCCAAAGTTTGGGACGCCTCTGTTTACAAGAACCTCGTTTACCGTACAAGTTCAACATCGCAGAAAGTGAAAAATGGATAAAGAAGTTGTGGTATTTACTTACAAAGCAATATCACTCAGCAATGAAATCTATGTCATCAGGCCCTTAGCAGCACAATGAGTGGATTCAGGTATGATGATTCTAACTGAAATAAGTCACACAGAAAAAGAAACATCATAAGATATCAGTAATACACGGAATGTAAACTTGGCTACACAGGAACTGAATTACAGAACAGAACAGGGTCTCAAATTTAGAAAACCAACTTATGCTTGCTTAAGGGGAAAGGTGAGTTGGGGTGCTGCATAAAACCAGAGATTGAAATGAGCACAGATAAAGTTCCTTAAGCCAAATATGGAATAGACAAGAGCTACTCCTTGCTCAACGAAATGGACTCAACACCGCATATTAAATGCCTAAGAATGTACCTGACTAGTAAGTATCTTAAAACCTATGGATTGCTATGTCTCCGAAAGAGAATCAAGCATGTGTACAGGGGCATAAACGCAGCAGTGATAGGATTGGAGAGGTTCGGTGAGCAAATGAAGACCCTTTGAAGTCATATTGCATGGTACCCATTCCACGGGTTTCAACTACCCAGGTTTAAGGTATTCTTCCTTCAGCTAAAACATGCATGTGGAACCTAGAGTATGATCAACCATGTGATCGGGAGACGTGTTCAAATATGTCTCAGTTTTCGTACCCTGGTACTCGGGTGCAACATTCCAGACGCTTTACTAACACCCTCCCGACATGGAGAGTCAGTCCCTTTAACCTCCTGTTTGGCCCAGTTTGCAATTTCTGCGGAAGATGAACAGGAATAGCGAGAACCAATGAGAGACTAGCTGGAAGGTGTCTGGACGGGCAAATTTAACTCTCATTTCCCACCAGGAAGAGGAATTAACCAAAGGCTCAGCGTGCCGTGCCGGAACCAGATTAGGGCCTGAAGCCATCCTGCGGTGTTGCGGCCAGCTCAAAAGAAAGCGAGTTGAAGAAAGGAGCTCAGGGGCACTGTAATTCACAAACCTGCAGAGTTATAAATGACAGCTATCGTCCAAAAATATACTGAAGTAAGGCTGCCCAGAGGACTTGAAAGCGGGGCAGAATTGCAGGAAACCGATTTCAGGAGGCAGACTGGAATTGCATTGAAAGCATAGGAAAAGAGGCAGAACGTCCACAATGATGCACTTGGCCAAAAAGGGCGTATGCGTTTTTTTCTGAATATATTCAGGAAAAAACGCATACGCCCTTTTTGGCCAACCAAGCAAGCTTGCAAAGGAAATCTGCACTACAATGAAGTCTCACTTCCCCCCGGTCAAAAGGGCCATCTGAAAAAAGTGTAAAATCCAGAAAGGCAGGACAGGCCATGGAGAACTGGGAGCCTTGTTATGCTGATGGGCGGGATGTAAATTGCCAACAGACACTCGGGAGAAGTGTATGGTGTTTCCTGAAACATCTAAAAAACAAAGCAACAGAGCCTAGGGCACTTCCACTTATGGTCCTATAGCTTAGGGAAATTAAAATCAAAAAGACACAGCCACCCCAAAGTTTGGGACGCCTCTGTTTACAAGAACCTCGTTTACCGTACAAGTTCAACATCGCAGAAAGTGAAAAATGGATAAAGAAGTTGTGGTATTTACTTACAAAGCAATATCACTCAGCAATGAAATCTATGTCATCAGGCCCTTAGCAGCACAATGAGTGGATTCAGGTATGATGATTCTAACTGAAATAAGTCACACAGAAAAAGAAACATCATAAGATATCAGGAATACACGGAATGTAAACTTGGCTACACAGGAACTGAATTACAGAACAGAACAGGGTCTCAAATTTAGAAAACCAACTTATGCTTGCTTAAGGGGAAAGGTGAGTTGGGGTGCTGCATAAAACCAGAGATTGAAATGAGCACAGATAAAGTTCCTTAAGCCAAATATGGAATAGACAAGAGCTACTCCTTGCTCAACGAAATGGACTCAACACCGCATATTAAATGGCTAAGAATGTACCTGACTAGTAAGTATCTTAAAACCTATGGATTGCTATGTCTCCGAAAGAGAATCAAGCATGTGTACAGGGGCATAAACGCAGCAGTGATAGGATTGGAGAGGTTCGGTGAGCAAATGAAGACCCTTTGAAGTCATATTGCATGGTACCCATTCCACGGGTTTCAACTACCCAGGTTTAAGGTATTCTTCCTTCAGCTAAAACATGCATGTGGAACCTAGAGTATGATCAACCATGTGATCGGGAGACGTGTTCAAATATGTCTCAGTTTTCGTACCCTGGTACTCGGGTGCAACATTCCAGACGCTTTACTAACACCCTCCCGACTTGGAGAGTCAGTCCCTTTAACCTCCTGTTTGGCCCAGTTTGCAATTTCTGCGGAAGATGAACAGGAATAGCGAGAACCAATGAGAGACTAGCTGGAAGGTGTCTGGACGGGCAAATTTAACTCTCATTTCCCACCAGGAAGAGGAATTAACCAAAGGCTCAGCGTGCCGTGCCGGAACCAGATTAGGGCCTGAAGCCATCCTGCGGTGTTGCGGCCAGCTCAAAAGAAAGCGAGTTGAAGAAAGGAGCTCAGGGGCACTGTAATTCACAAACCTGCAGAGTTATAAATGACAGCTATCGTCCAAAAATATACTGAAGTAAGGCTGCCCAGAGGACTTGAAAGCGGGGCAGAATTGCAGGAAACCGATTTCAGGAGGCAGACTGGAATTGCATTGAAAGCATAGGAAAAGAGGCAGAACGTCCACAATGATGCACTTGGCCAAAAAGGGCGTATGCGTTTTTTCCTGAATATATTCAGGAAAAAACGCATACGCCCTTTTTGGCCAACCAAGCAAGCTTGCAAAGGAAATCTGCACTACAATGAAGTCTCACTTCCCCCCGGTCAAAAGGGCCATCTGAAAAAAGTGTAAAATCCAGAAAGGCAGGACAGGCCATGGAGAACTGGGAGCCTTGTTATGCTGATGGGCGGGATGTAAATTGCCAACAGACACTCGGGAGAAGTGTATGGTGTTTCCTGAAACATCTAAAAAACAAAGCAACAGAGCCTAGGGCACTTCCACTTATGGTCCTATAGCTTAGGGAAATTAAAATCAAAAAGACACAGCCACCCCAAAGTTTGGGACGCCTCTGTTTACAAGAACCTCGTGTACAGTACAAGTTCAACATCGCAGAAAGTGAAAAATGGATAAAGAAGTTGTGGTATTTACTTACAAAGCAATATCACTCAGCAATGAAATCTATGTCATCAGGCCCTTAGCAGCACAATGAGTGGATTCAGGTATGATGATTCTAACTGAAATAAGTCACACAGAAAAAGAAACATCATAAGATATCAGGAATACACGGAATGTAAACTTGGCTACACAGGAACTGAATTACAGAACAGAACAGGGTCTCAAATTTAGAAAACCAACTTATGCTTGCTTAAGGGGAAAGGTGAGTTGGGGTGCTGCATAAAACCAGAGATTGAAATGAGCACAGATAAAGTTCCTTAAGCCAAATATGGAATAGACAAGAGCTACTCCTTGCTCAACGAAATGGACTCAACACCGCATATTAAATGCCTAAGAATGTACCTGACTAGTAAGTATCTTAAAACCTATGGATTGCTATGTCTCCGAAAGAGAATCAAGCATGTGTACAGGGGCATAAACGCAGCAGTGATAGGATTGGAGAGGTTCGGTGAGCAAATGAAGACCCTTTGAAGTCATATTGCATGGTACCCATTCCACGGGTTTCAACTACCCAGGTTTAAGGTATTCTTCCTTCAGCTAAAACATGCATGTGGAACCTAGAGTATGATCAACCATGTGATCGGGAGACGTGTTCAAATATGTCTCAGTTTTCGTACCCTGGTACTCGGGTGCAACATTCCAGACGCTTTACTAACACCCTCCCGACTTGGAGAGTCAGTCCCTTTAACCTCCTGTTTGGCCCAGTTTGCAATTTCTGCGGAAGATGAACAGGAATAGCGAGAACCAATGAGAGACTAGCTGGAAGGTGTCTGGACGGGCAAATTTAACTCTCATTTCCCACCAGGAAGAGGAATTAACCAAAGGCTCAGCGTGCCGTGCCGGAACCAGATTAGGGCCTGAAGCCATCCTGCGGTGTTGCGGCCAGCTCAAAAGAAAGCGAGTTGAAGAAAGGAGCTCAGGGGCACTGTAATTCACAAACCTGCAGAGTTATAAATGACAGCTATCGTCCAAAAATATACTGAAGTAAGGCTGCCCAGAGGACTTGAAAGCGGGGCAGAATTGCAGGAAACCGATTTCAGGAGGCAGACTGGAATTGCATTGAAAGCATAGGAAAAGAGGCAGAACGTCCACAATGATGCACTTGGCCAAAAAGGGCGTATGCGTTTTTTCCTGAATATATTCAGGAAAAAACGCATACGCCCTTTTTGGCCAACCAAGCAAGCTTGCAAAGGAAATCTGCACTACAATGAAGTCTCACTTCCCCCCGGTCAAAAGGGCCATCTGAAAAAAGTGTAAAATCCAGAAAGGCAGGACAGGCCATGGAGAACTGGGAGCCTTGTTATGCTGATGGGCGGGATGTAAATTGCCAACAGACACTCGGGAGAAGTGTATGGTGTTTCCTGAAACATCTAAAAAACAAAGCAACAGAGCCTAGGGCACTTCCACTTATGGTCCTATAGCTTAGGGAAATTAAAATCAAAAAGACACAGCCACCCCAAAGTTTGGGACGCCTCTGTTTACAAGAACCTCGTTTACCGTACAAGTTCAACATCGCAGAAAGTGAAAAATGGATAAAGAAGTTGTGGTATTTACTTACAAAGCAATATCACTCAGCAATGAAATCTATGTCATCAGGCCCTTAGCAGCACAATGAGTGGATTCAGGTATGATGATTCTAACTGAAATAAGTCACACAGAAAAAGAAACATCATAAGATATCAGTAATACACGGAATGTAAACTTGGCTACACAGGAACTGAATTACAGAACAGAACAGGGTCTCAAATTTAGAAAACCAACTTATGCTTGCTTAAGGGGAAAGGTGAGTTGGGGTGCTGCATAAAACCAGAGATTGAAATGAGCACAGATAAAGTTCCTTAAGCCAAATATGGAATAGACAAGAGCTACTCCTTGCTCAACGAAATGGACTCAACACCGCATATTAAATGCCTAAGAATGTACCTGACTAGTAAGTATCTTAAAACCTATGGATTGCTATGTCTCCGAAAGAGAATCAAGCATGTGTACAGGGGCATAAACGCAGCAGTGATAGGATTGGAGAGGTTCGGTGAGCAAATGAAGACCCTTTGAAGTCATATTGCATGGTACCCATTCCACGGGTTTCAACTACCCAGGTTTAAGGTATTCTTCCTTCAGCTAAAACATGCATGTGGAACCTAGAGTATGATCAACCATGTGATCGGGAGACGTGTTCAAATATGTCTCAGTTTTCGTACCCTGGTACTCGGGTGCAACATTCCAGACGCTTTACTAACACCCTCCCGACTTGGAGAGTCAGTCCCTTTAACCTCCTGTTTGGCCCAGTTTGCAATTTCTGCGGAAGATGAACAGGAATAGCGAGAACCAATGAGAGACTAGCTGGAAGGTGTCTGGACGGGCAAATTTAACTCTCATTTCCCACCAGGAAGAGGAATTAACCAAAGGCTCAGCGTGCCGTGCCGGAACCAGATTAGGGCCTGAAGCCATCCTGCGGTGTTGCGGCCAGCTCAAAAGAAAGCGAGTTGAAGAAAGGAGCTCAGGGGCACTGTAATTCACAAACCTGCAGAGTTATAAATGACAGCTATCGTCCAAAAATATACTGAAGTAAGGCTGCCCAGAGGACTTGAAAGCGGGGCAGAATTGCAGGAAACCGATTTCAGGAGGCAGACTGGAATTGCATTGAAAGCATAGGAAAAGAGGCAGAACGTCCACAATGATGCACTTGGCCAAAAAGGGCGTATGCGTTTTTTCCTGAATATATTCAGGAAAAAACGCATACGCCCTTTTTGGCCAACCAAGCAAGCTTGCAAAGGAAATCTGCACTACAATGAAGTCTCACTTCCCCCCGGTCAAAAGGGCCATCTGAAAAAAGTGTAAAATCCAGAAAGGCAGGACAGGCCATGGAGAACTGGGAGCCTTGTTATGCTGATGGGCGGGATGTAAATTGCCAACAGACACTCGGGAGAAGTGTATGGTGTTTCCTGAAACATCTACAAAACAAAGCAACAGAGCCTAGGGCACTTCCACTTATGGTCCTATAGCTTAGGGAAATTAAAATCAAAAAGACACAGCCACCCCAAAGTTTGGGACGCCTCTGTTTACAAGAACCTCGTGTACCGTACAAGTTCAACATCGCAGAAAGTGAAAAATGGATAAAGAAGTTGTGGTATTTACTTACAAAGCAATATCACTCAGCAATGAAATCTATGTCATCAGGCCCTTAGCAGCACAATGAGTGGATTCAGGTATGATGATTCTAACTGAAATAAGTCACACAGAAAAAGAAACATCATAAGATATCAGTAATACACGGAATGTAAACTTGGCTACACAGGAACTGAATTACAGAACAGAACAGGGTCTCAAATTTAGAAAACCAACTTATGCTTGCTTAAGGGGAAAGGTGAGTTGGGGTGCTGCATAAAACCAGAGATTGAAATGAGCACAGATAAAGTTCCTTAAGCCAAATATGGAATAGACAAGAGCTACTCCTTGCTCAACGAAATGGACTCAACACCGCATATTAAATGGCTAAGAATGTACCTGACTAGTAAGTATCTTAAAACCTATGGATTGCTATGTCTCCGAAAGAGAATCAAGCATGTGTACAGGGGCATAAACGCAGCAGTGATAGGATTGGAGAGGTTCGGTGAGCAAATGAAGACCCTTTGAAGTCATATTGCATGGTACCCATTCCACGGGTTTCAACTACCCAGGTTTAAGGTATTCTTCCTTCAGCTAAAACATGCATGTGGAACCTAGAGTATGATCAACCATGTGATCGGGAGACGTGTTCAAATATGTCTCAGTTTTCGTACCCTGGTACTCGGGTGCAACATTCCAGACGCTTTACTAACACCCTCCCGACTTGGAGAGTCAGTCCCTTTAACCTCCTGTTTGGCCCAGTTTGCAATTTCTGCGGAAGATGAACAGGAATAGCGAGAACCAATGAGAGACTAGCTGGAAGGTGTCTGGACGGGCAAATTTAACTCTCATTTCCCACCAGGAAGAGGAATTAACCAAAGGCTCAGCGTGCCGTGCCGGAACCAGATTAGGGCCTGAAGCCATCCTGCGGTGTTGCGGCCAGCTCAAAAGAAAGCGAGTTGAAGAAAGGAGCTCAGGGGCACTGTAATTCACAAACCTGCAGAGTTATAAATGACAGCTATCGTCCAAAAATATACTGAAGTAAGGCTGCCCAGAGGACTTGAAAGCGGGGCAGAATTGCAGGAAACCGATTTCAGGAGGCAGACTGGAATTGCATTGAAAGCATAGGAAAAGAGGCAGAACGTCCACAATGATGCACTTGGCCAAAAAGGGCGTATGCGTTTTTTCCTGAATATATTCAGGAAAAAACGCATACGCCCTTTTTGGCCAACCAAGCAAGCTTGCAAAGGAAATCTGCACTACAATGAAGTCTCACTTCCCCCCGGTCAAAAGGGCCATCTGAAAAAAGTGTAAAATCCAGAAAGGCAGGACAGGCCATGGAGAACTGGGAGCCTTGTTATGCTGATGGGCGGGATGTAAATTGCCAACAGACACTCGGGAGAAGTGTATGGTGTTTCCTGAAACATCTAAAAAACAAAGCAACAGAGCCTAGGGCACTTCCACTTATGGTCCTATAGCTTAGGGAAATTAAAATCAAAAAGACACAGCCACCCCAAAGTTTGGGACGCCTCTGTTTACAAGAACCTCGTTTACCGTACAAGTTCAACATCGCAGAAAGTGAAAAATGGATAAAGAAGTTGTGGTATTTACTTACAAAGCAATATCACTCAGCAATGAAATCTATGTCATCAGGCCCTTAGCAGCACAATGAGTGGATTCAGGTATGATGATTCTAACTGAAATAAGTCACACAGAAAAAGAAACATCATAAGATATCAGGAATACACGGAATGTAAACTTGGCTACACAGGAACTGAATTACAGAACAGAACAGGGTCTCAAATTTAGAAAACCAACTTATGCTTGCTTAAGGGGAAAGGTGAGTTGGGGTGCTGCATAAAACCAGAGATTGAAATGAGCACAGATAAAGTTCCTTAAGCCAAATATGGAATAGACAAGAGCTACTCCTTGCTCAACGAAATGGACTCAACACCGCATATTAAATGGCTAAGAATGTACCTGACTAGTAAGTATCTTAAAACCTATGGATTGCTATGTCTCCGAAAGAGAATCAAGCATGTGTACAGGGGCATAAACGCAGCAGTGATAGGATTGGAGAGGTTCGGTGAGCAAATGAAGACCCTTTGAAGTCATATTGCATGGTACCCATTCCACGGGTTTCAACTACCCAGGTTTAAGGTATTCTTCCTTCAGCTAAAACATGCATGTGGAACCTAGAGTATGATCAACCATGTGATCGGGAGACGTGTTCAAATATGTCTCAGTTTTCGTACCCTGGTACTCGGGTGCAACATTCCAGACGCTTTACTAACACCCTCCCGACTTGGAGAGTCAGTCCCTTTAACCTCCTGTTTGGCCCAGTTTGCAATTTCTGCGGAAGATGAACAGGAATAGCGAGAACCAATGAGAGACTAGCTGGAAGGTGTCTGGACGGGCAAATTTAACTCTCATTTCCCACCAGGAAGAGGAATTAACCAAAGGCTCAGCGTGCCGTGCCGGAACCAGATTAGGGCCTGAAGCCATCCTGCGGTGTTGCGGCCAGCTCAAAAGAAAGCGAGTTGAAGAAAGGAGCTCAGGGGCACTGTAATTCACAAACCTGCAGAGTTATAAATGACAGCTATCGTCCAAAAATATACTGAAGTAAGGCTGCCCAGAGGACTTGAAAGCGGGGCAGAATTGCAGGAAACCGATTTCAGGAGGCAGACTGGAATTGCATTGAAAGCATAGGAAAAGAGGCAGAACGTCCACAATGATGCACTTGGCCAAAAAGGGCGTATGCGTTTTTTCCTGAATATATTCAGGAAAAAACGCATACGCCCTTTTTGGCCAACCAAGCAAGCTTGCAAAGGAAATCTGCACTACAATGAAGTCTCACTTCCCCCCGGTCAAAAGGGCCATCTGAAAAAAGTGTAAAATCCAGAAAGGCAGGACAGGCCATGGAGAACTGGGAGCCTTGTTATGCTGATGGGCGGGATGTAAATTGCCAACAGACACTCGGGAGAAGTGTATGGTGTTTCCTGAAACATCTAAAAAACAAAGCAACAGAGCCTAGGGCACTTCCACTTATGGTCCTATAGCTTAGGGAAATTAAAATCAAAAAGACACAGCCACCCCAAAGTTTGGGACGCCTCTGTTTACAAGAACCTCGTTTACCGTACAAGTTCAACATCGCAGAAAGTGAAAAATGGATAAAGAAGTTGTGGTATTTACTTACAAAGCAATATCACTCAGCAATGAAATCTATGTCATCAGGCCCTTAGCAGCACAATGAGTGGATTCAGGTATGATGATTCTAACTGAAATAAGTCACACAGAAAAAGAAACATCATAAGATATCAGGAATACACGGAATGTAAACTTGGCTACACAGGAACTGAATTACAGAACAGAACAGGGTCTCAAATTTAGAAAACCAACTTATGCTTGCTTAAGGGGAAAGGTGAGTTGGGGTGCTGCATAAAACCAGAGATTGAAATGAGCACAGATAAAGTTCCTTAAGCCAAATATGGAATAGACAAGAGCTACTCCTTGCTCAACGAAATGGACTCAACACCGCATATTAAATGCCTAAGAATGTACCTGACTAGTAAGTATCTTAAAACCTATGGATTGCTATGTCTCCGAAAGAGAATCAAGCATGTGTACAGGGGCATAAACGCAGCAGTGATAGGATTGGAGAGGTTCGGTGAGCAAATGAAGACCCTTTGAAGTCATATTGCATGGTACCCATTCCACGGGTTTCAACTACCCAGGTTTAAGGTATTCTTCCTTCAGCTAAAACATGCATGTGGAACCTAGAGTATGATCAACCATGTGATCGGGAGACGTGTTCAAATATGTCTCAGTTTTCGTACCCTGGTACTCGGGTGCAACATTCCAGACGCTTTACTAACACCCTCCCGACTTGGAGAGTCAGTCCCTTTAACCTCCTGTTTGGCCCAGTTTGCAATTTCTGCGGAAGATGAACAGGAATAGCGAGAACCAATGAGAGACTAGCTGGAAGGTGTCTGGACGGGCAAATTTAACTCTCATTTCCCACCAGGAAGAGGAATTAACCAAAGGCTCAGCGTGCCGTGCCGGAACCAGATTAGGGCCTGAAGCCATCCTGCGGTGTTGCGGCCAGCTCAAAAGAAAGCGAGTTGAAGAAAGGAGCTCAGGGGCACTGTAATTCACAAACCTGCAGAGTTATAAATGACAGCTATCGTCCAAAAATATACTGAAGTAAGGCTGCCCAGAGGACTTGAAAGCGGGGCAGAATTGCAGGAAACCGATTTCAGGAGGCAGACTGGAATTGCATTGAAAGCATAGGAAAAGAGGCAGAACGTCCACAATGATGCACTTGGCCAAAAAGGGCGTATGCGTTTTTTCCTGAATATATTCAGGAAAAAACGCATACGCCCTTTTTGGCCAACCAAGCAAGCTTGCAAAGGAAATCTGCACTACAATGAAGTCTCACTTCCCCCCGGTCAAAAGGGCCATCTGAAAAAAGTGTAAAATCCAGAAAGGCAGGACAGGCCATGGAGAACTGGGAGCCTTGTTATGCTGATGGGCGGGATGTAAATTGCCAACAGACACTCGGGAGAAGTGTATGGTGTTTCCTGAAACATCTAAAAAACAAAGCAACAGAGCCTAGGGCACTTCCACTTATGGTCCTATAGCTTAGGGAAATTAAAATCAAAAAGACACAGCCACCCCAAAGTTTGGGACGCCTCTGTTTACAAGAACCTCGTTTACCGTACAAGTTCAACATCGCAGAAAGTGAAAAATGGATAAAGAAGTTGTGGTATTTACTTACAAAGCAATATCACTCAGCAATGAAATCTATGTCATCAGGCCCTTAGCAGCACAATGAGTGGATTCAGGTATGATGATTCTAACTGAAATAAGTCACACAGAAAAAGAAACATCATAAGATATCAGTAATACACGGAATGTAAACTTGGCTACACAGGAACTGAATTACAGAACAGAACAGGGTCTCAAATTTAGAAAACCAACTTATGCTTGCTTAAGGGGAAAGGTGAGTTGGGGTGCTGCATAAAACCAGAGATCGAAATGAGCACAGATAAAGTTCCTTAAGCCAAATATGGAATAGACAAGAGCTACTCCTTGCTCAACGAAATGGACTCAACACCGCATATTAAATGCCTAAGAATGTACCTGACTAGTAAGTATCTTAAAACCTATGGATTGCTATGTCTCCGAAAGAGAATCAAGCATGTGTACAGGGGCATAAACGCAGCAGTGATAGGATTGGAGAGGTTCGGTGAGCAAATGAAGACCCTTTGAAGTCATATTGCATGGTACCCATTCCACGGGTTTCAACTACCCAGGTTTAAGGTATTCTTCCTTCAGCTAAAACATGCATGTGGAACCTAGAGTATGATCAACCATGTGATCGGGAGACGTGTTCAAATATGTCTCAGTTTTCGTACCCTGGTACTCGGGTGCAACATTCCAGACGCTTTACTAACACCCTCCCGACTTGGAGAGTCAGTCCCTTTAACCTCCTGTTTGGCCCAGTTTGCAATTTCTGCGGAAGATGAACAGGAATAGCGAGAACCAATGAGAGACTAGCTGGAAGGTGTCTGGACGGGCAAATTTAACTCTCATTTCCCACCAGGAAGAGGAATTAACCAAAGGCTCAGCGTGCCGTGCCGGAACCAGATTAGGGCCTGAAGCCATCCTGCGGTGTTGCGGCCAGCTCAAAAGAAAGCGAGTTGAAGAAAGGAGCTCAGGGGCACTGTAATTCACAAACCTGCAGAGTTATAAATGACAGCTATCGTCCAAAAATATACTGAAGTAAGGCTGCCCAGAGGACTTGAAAGCGGGGCAGAATTGCAGGAAACCGATTTCAGGAGGCAGACTGGAATTGCATTGAAAGCATAGGAAAAGAGGCAGAACGTCCACAATGATGCACTTGGCCAAAAAGGGCGTATGCGTTTTTTCCTGAATATATTCAGGAAAAAACGCATACGCCCTTTTTGGCCAACCAAGCAAGCTTGCAAAGGAAATCTGCACTACAATGAAGTCTCACTTCCCCCCGGTCAAAAGGGCCATCTGAAAAAAGTGTAAAATCCAGAAAGGCAGGACAGGCCATGGAGAACTGGGAGCCTTGTTATGCTGATGGGCGGGATGTAAATTGCCAACAGACACTCGGGAGAAGTGTATGGTGTTTCCTGAAACATCTAAAAAACAAAGCAACAGAGCCTAGGGCACTTCCACTTATGGTCCTATAGCTTAGGGAAATTAAAATCAAAAAGACACAGCCACCCCAAAGTTTGGGACGCCTCTGTTTACAAGAACCTCGTTTACCGTACAAGTTCAACATCGCAGAAAGTGAAAAATGGATAAAGAAGTTGTGGTATTTACTTACAAAGCAATATCACTCAGCAATGAAATCTATGTCATCAGGCCCTTAGCAGCACAATGAGTGGATTCAGGTATGATGATTCTAACTGAAATAAGTCACACAGAAAAAGAAACATCATAAGATATCAGTAATACACGGAATGTAAACTTGGCTACACAGGAACTGAATTACAGAACAGAACAGGGTCTCAAATTTAGAAAACCAACTTATGCTTGCTTAAGGGGAAAGGTGAGTTGGGGTGCTGCATAAAACCAGAGATTGAAATGAGCACAGATAAAGTTCCTTAAGCCAAATATGGAATAGACAAGAGCTACTCCTTGCTCAACGAAATGGACTCAACACCGCATATTAAATGGCTAAGAATGTACCTGACTAGTAAGTATCTTAAAACCTATGGATTGCTATGTCTCCGAAAGAGAATCAAGCATGTGTACAGGGGCATAAACGCAGCAGTGATAGGATTGGAGAGGTTCGGTGAGCAAATGAAGACCCTTTGAAGTCATATTGCATGGTACCCATTCCACGGGTTTCAACTACCCAGGTTTAAGGTATTCTTCCTTCAGCTAAAACATGCATGTGGAACCTAGAGTATGATCAACCATGTGATCGGGAGACGTGTTCAAATATGTCTCAGTTTTCGTACCCTGGTACTCGGGTGCAACATTCCAGACGCTTTACTAACACCCTCCCGACTTGGAGAGTCAGTCCCTTTAACCTCCTGTTTGGCCCAGTTTGCAATTTCTGCGGAAGATGAACAGGAATAGCGAGAACCAATGAGAGACTAGCTGGAAGGTGTCTGGACGGGCAAATTTAACTCTCATTTCCCACCAGGAAGAGGAATTAACCAAAGGCTCAGCGTGCCGTGCCGGAACCAGATTAGGGCCTGAAGCCATCCTGCGGTGTTGCGGCCAGCTCAAAAGAAAGCGAGTTGAAGAAAGGAGCTCAGGGGCACTGTAATTCACAAACCTGCAGAGTTATAAATGACAGCTATCGTCCAAAAATATACTGAAGTAAGGCTGCCCAGAGGACTTGAAAGCGGGGCAGAATTGCAGGAAACCGATTTCAGGAGGCAGACTGGAATTGCATTGAAAGCATAGGAAAAGAGGCAGAACGTCCACAATGATGCACTTGGCCAAAAAGGGCGTATGCGTTTTTTCCTGAATATATTCAGGAAAAAACGCATACGCCCTTTTTGGCCAACCAAGCAAGCTTGCAAAGGAAATCTGCACTACAATGAAGTCTCACTTCCCCCCGGTCAAAAGGGCCATCTGAAAAAAGTGTAAAATCCAGAAAGGCAGGACAGGCCATGGAGAACTGGGAGCCTTGTTATGCTGATGGGCGGGATGTAAATTGCCAACAGACACTCGGGAGAAGTGTATGGTGTTTCCTGAAACATCTAAAAAACAAAGCAACAGAGCCTAGGGCACTTCCACTTATGGTCCTATAGCTTAGGGAAATTAAAATCAAAAAGACACAGCCACCCCAAAGTTTGGGACGCCTCTGTTTACAAGAACCTCGTTTACCGTACAAGTTCAACATCGCAGAAAGTGAAAAATGGATAAAGAAGTTGTGGTATTTACTTACAAAGCAATATCACTCAGCAATGAAATCTATGTCATCAGGCCCTTAGCAGCACAATGAGTGGATTCAGGTATGATGATTCTAACTGAAATAAGTCACACAGAAAAAGAAACATCATAAGATATCAGGAATACACGGAATGTAAACTTGGCTACACAGGAACTGAATTACAGAACAGAACAGGGTCTCAAATTTAGAAAACCAACTTATGCTTGCTTAAGGGGAAAGGTGAGTTGGGGTGCTGCATAAAACCAGAGATTGAAATGAGCACAGATAAAGTTCCTTAAGCCAAATATGGAATAGACAAGAGCTACTCCTTGCTCAACGAAATGGACTCAACACCGCATATTAAATGCCTAAGAATGTACCTGACTAGTAAGTATCTTAAAACCTATGGATTGCTATGTCTCCGAAAGAGAATCAAGCATGTGTACAGGGGCATAAACGCAGCAGTGATAGGATTGGAGAGGTTCGGTGAGCAAATGAAGACCCTTTGAAGTCATATTGCATGGTACCCATTCCACGGGTTTCAACTACCCAGGTTTAAGGTATTCTTCCTTCAGCTAAAACATGCATGTGGAACCTAGAGTATGATCAACCATGTGATCGGGAGACGTGTTCAAATATGTCTCAGTTTTCGTACCCTGGTACTCGGGTGCAACATTCCAGACGCTTTACTAACACCCTCCCGACTTGGAGAGTCAGTCCCTTTAACCTCCTGTTTGGCCCAGTTTGCAATTTCTGCGGAAGATGAACAGGAATAGCGAGAACCAATGAGAGACTAGCTGGAAGGTGTCTGGACGGGCAAATTTAACTCTCATTTCCCACCAGGAAGAGGAATTAACCAAAGGCTCAGCGTGCCGTGCCGGAACCAGATTAGGGCCTGAAGCCATCCTGCGGTGTTGCGGCCAGCTCAAAAGAAAGCGAGTTGAAGAAAGGAGCTCAGGGGCACTGTAATTCACAAACCTGCAGAGTTATAAATGACAGCTATCGTCCAAAAATATACTGAAGTAAGGCTGCCCAGAGGACTTGAAAGCGGGGCAGAATTGCAGGAAACCGATTTCAGGAGGCAGACTGGAATTGCATTGAAAGCATAGGAAAAGAGGCAGAACGTCCACAATGATGCACTTGGCCAAAAAGGGCGTATGCGTTTTTTCCTGAATATATTCAGGAAAAAACGCATACGCCCTTTTTGGCCAACCAAGCAAGCTTGCAAAGGAAATCTGCACTACAATGAAGTCTCACTTCCCCCCGGTCAAAAGGGCCATCTGAAAAAAGTGTAAAATCCAGAAAGGCAGGACAGGCCATGGAGAACTGGGAGCCTTGTTATGCTGATGGGCGGGATGTAAATTGCCAACAGACACTCGGGAGAAGTGTATGGTGTTTCCTGAAACATCTAAAAAACAAAGCAACAGAGCCTAGGGCACTTCCACTTATGGTCCTATAGCTTAGGGAAATTAAAATCAAAAAGACACAGCCACCCCAAAGTTTGGGACGCCTCTGTTTACAAGAACCTCGTTTACCGTACAAGTTCAACATCGCAGAAAGTGAAAAATGGATAAAGAAGTTGTGGTATTTACTTACAAAGCAATATCACTCAGCAATGAAATCTATGTCATCAGGCCCTTAGCAGCACAATGAGTGGATTCAGGTATGATGATTCTAACTGAAATAAGTCACACAGAAAAAGAAACATCATAAGATATCAGTAATACACGGAATGTAAACTTGGCTACACAGGAACTGAATTACAGAACAGAACAGGGTCTCAAATTTAGAAAACCAACTTATGCTTGCTTAAGGGGAAAGGTGAGTTGGGGTGCTGCATAAAACCAGAGATTGAAATGAGCACAGATAAAGTTCCTTAAGCCAAATATGGAATAGACAAGAGCTACTCCTTGCTCAACGAAATGGACTCAACACCGCATATTAAATGGCTAAGAATGTACCTGACTAGTAAGTATCTTAAAACCTATGGATTGCTATGTCTCCGAAAGAGAATCAAGCATGTGTACAGGGGCATAAACGCAGCAGTGATAGGATTGGAGAGGTTCGGTGAGCAAATGAAGACCCTTTGAAGTCATATTGCATGGTACCCATTCCACGGGTTTCAACTACCCAGGTTTAAGGTATTCTTCCTTCAGCTAAAACATGCATGTGGAACCTAGAGTATGATCAACCATGTGATCGGGAGACGTGTTCAAATATGTCTCAGTTTTCGTACCCTGGTACTCGGGTGCAACATTCCAGACGCTTTACTAACACCCTCCCGACTTGGAGAGTCAGTCCCTTTAACCTCCTGTTTGGCCCAGTTTGCAATTTCTGCGGAAGATGAACAGGAATAGCGAGAACCAATGAGAGACTAGCTGGAAGGTGTCTGGACGGGCAAATTTAACTCTCATTTCCCACCAGGAAGAGGAATTAACCAAAGGCTCAGCGTGCCGTGCCGGAACCAGATTAGGGCCTGAAGCCATCCTGCGGTGTTGCGGCCAGCTCAAAAGAAAGCGAGTTGAAGAAAGGAGCTCAGGGGCACTGTAATTCACAAACCTGCAGAGTTATAAATGACAGCTATCGTCCAAAAATATACTGAAGTAAGGCTGCCCAGAGGACTTGAAAGCGGGGCAGAATTGCAGGAAACCGATTTCAGGAGGCAGACTGGAATTGCATTGAAAGCATAGGAAAAGAGGCAGAACGTCCACAATGATGCACTTGGCCAAAAAGGGCGTATGCGTTTTTTCCTGAATATATTCAGGAAAAAACGCATACGCCCTTTTTGGCCAACCAAGCAAGCTTGCAAAGGAAATCTGCACTACAATGAAGTCTCACTTCCCCCCGGTCAAAAGGGCCATCTGAAAAAAGTGTAAAATCCAGAAAGGCAGGACAGGCCATGGAGAACTGGGAGCCTTGTTATGCTGATGGGCGGGATGTAAATTGCCAACAGACACTCGGGAGAAGTGTATGGTGTTTCCTGAAACATCTAAAAAACAAAGCAACAGAGCCTAGGGCACTTCCACTTATGGTCCTATAGCTTAGGGAAATTAAAATCAAAAAGACACAGCCACCCCAAAGTTTGGGACGCCTCTGTTTACAAGAACCTCGTTTACCGTACAAGTTCAACATCGCAGAAAGTGAAAAATGGATAAAGAAGTTGTGGTATTTACTTACAAAGCAATATCACTCAGCAATGAAATCTATGTCATCAGGCCCTTAGCAGCACAATGAGTGGATTCAGGTATGATGATTCTAACTGAAATAAGTCACACAGAAAAAGAAACATCATAAGATATCAGTAATACACGGAATGTAAACTTGGCTACACAGGAACTGAATTACAGAACAGAACAGGGTCTCAAATTTAGAAAACCAACTTATGCTTGCTTAAGGGGAAAGGTGAGTTGGGGTGCTGCATAAAACCAGAGATTGAAATGAGCACAGATAAAGTTCCTTAAGCCAAATATGGAATAGACAAGAGCTACTCCTTGCTCAACGAAATGGACTCAACACCGCATATTAAATGCCTAAGAATGTACCTGACTAGTAAGTATCTTAAAACCTATGGATTGCTATGTCTCCGAAAGAGAATCAAGCATGTGTACAGGGGCATAAACGCAGCAGTGATAGGATTGGAGAGGTTCGGTGAGCAAATGAAGACCCTTTGAAGTCATATTGCATGGTACCCATTCCACGGGTTTCAACTACCCAGGTTTAAGGTATTCTTCCTTCAGCTAAAACATGCATGTGGAACCTAGAGTATGATCAACCATGTGATCGGGAGACGTGTTCAAATATGTCTCAGTTTTCGTACCCTGGTACTCGGGTGCAACATTCCAGACGCTTTACTAACACCCTCCCGACTTGGAGAGTCAGTCCCTTTAACCTCCTGTTTGGCCCAGTTTGCAATTTCTGCGGAAGATGAACAGGAATAGCGAGAACCAATGAGAGACTAGCTGGAAGGTGTCTGGACGGGCAAATTTAACTCTCATTTCCCACCAGGAAGAGGAATTAACCAAAGGCTCAGCGTGCCGTGCCGGAACCAGATTAGGGCCTGAAGCCATCCTGCGGTGTTGCGGCCAGCTCAAAAGAAAGCGAGTTGAAGAAAGGAGCTCAGGGGCACTGTAATTCACAAACCTGCAGAGTTATAAATGACAGCTATCGTCCAAAAATATACTGAAGTAAGGCTGCCCAGAGGACTTGAAAGCGGGGCAGAATTGCAGGAAACCGATTTCAGGAGGCAGACTGGAATTGCATTGAAAGCATAGGAAAAGAGGCAGAACGTCCACAATGATGCACTTGGCCAAAAAGGGCGTATGCGTTTTTTCCTGAATATATTCAGGAAAAAACGCATACGCCCTTTTTGGCCAACCAAGCAAGCTTGCAAAGGAAATCTGCACTACAATGAAGTCTCACTTCCCCCCGGTCAAAAGGGCCATCTGAAAAAAGTGTAAAATCCAGAAAGGCAGGACAGGCCATGGAGAACTGGGAGCCTTGTTATGCTGATGGGCGGGATGTAAATTGCCAACAGACACTCGGGAGAAGTGTATGGTGTTTCCTGAAACATCTAAAAAACAAAGCAACAGAGCCTAGGGCACTTCCACTTATGGTCCTATAGCTTAGGGAAATTAAAATCAAAAAGACACAGCCACCCCAAAGTTTGGGACGCCTCTGTTTACAAGAACCTCGTTTACCGTACAAGTTCAACATCGCAGAAAGTGAAAAATGGATAAAGAAGTTGTGGTATTTACTTACAAAGCAATATCACTCAGCAATGAAATCTATGTCATCAGGCCCTTAGCAGCACAATGAGTGGATTCAGGTATGATGATTCTAACTGAAATAAGTCACACAGAAAAAGAAACATCATAAGATATCAGTAATACACGGAATGTAAACTTGGCTACACAGGAACTGAATTACAGAACAGAACAGGGTCTCAAATGTAGAAAACCAACTTATGCTTGCTTAAGGGGAAAGGTGAGTTGGGGTGCTGCATAAAACCAGAGATTGAAATGAGCACAGATAAAGTTCCTTAAGCCAAATATGGAATAGACAAGAGCTACTCCTTGCTCAACGAAATGGACTCAACACCGCATATTAAATGCCTAAGAATGTACCTGACTAGTAAGTATCTTAAAACCTATGGATTGCTATGTCTCCGAAAGAGAATCAAGCATGTGTACAGGGGCATAAACGCAGCAGTGATAGGATTGGAGAGGTTCGGTGAGCAAATGAAGACCCTTTGAAGTCATATTGCATGGTACCCATTCCACGGGTTTCAACTACCCAGGTTTAAGGTATTCTTCCTTCAGCTAAAACATGCATGTGGAACCTAGAGTATGATCAACCATGTGATCGGGAGACGTGTTCAAATATGTCTCAGTTTTCGTACCCTGGTACTCGGGTGCAACATTCCAGACGCTTTACTAACACCCTCCCGACTTGGAGAGTCAGTCCCTTTAACCTCCTGTTTGGCCCAGTTTGCAATTTCTGCGGAAGATGAACAGGAATAGCGAGAACCAATGAGAGACTAGCTGGAAGGTGTCTGGACGGGCAAATTTAACTCTCATTTCCCACCAGGAAGAGGAATTAACCAAAGGCTCAGCGTGCCGTGCCGGAACCAGATTAGGGCCTGAAGCCATCCTGCGGTGTTGCGGCCAGCTCAAAAGAAAGCGAGTTGAAGAAAGGAGCTCAGGGGCACTGTAATTCACAAACCTGCAGAGTTATAAATGACAGCTATCGTCCAAAAATATACTGAAGTAAGGCTGCCCAGAGGACTTGAAAGCGGGGCAGAATTGCAGGAAACCGATTTCAGGAGGCAGACTGGAATTGCATTGAAAGCATAGGAAAAGAGGCAGAACGTCCACAATGATGCACTTGGCCAAAAAGGGCGTATGCGTTTTTTCCTGAATATATTCAGGAAAAAACGCATACGCCCTTTTTGGCCAACCAAGCAAGCTTGCAAAGGAAATCTGCACTACAATGAAGTCTCACTTCCCCCCGGTCAAAAGGGCCATCTGAAAAAAGTGTAAAATCCAGAAAGGCAGGACAGGCCATGGAGAACTGGGAGCCTTGTTATGCTGATGGGCGGGATGTAAATTGCCAACAGACACTCGGGAGAAGTGTATGGTGTTTCCTGAAACATCTAAAAAACAAAGCAACAGAGCCTAGGGCACTTCCACTTATGGTCCTATAGCTTAGGGAAATTAAAATCAAAAAGACACAGCCACCCCAAAGTTTGGGACGCCTCTGTTTACAAGAACCTCGTTTACCGTACAAGTTCAACATCGCAGAAAGTGAAAAATGGATAAAGAAGTTGTGGTATTTACTTACAAAGCAATATCACTCAGCAATGAAATCTATGTCATCAGGCCCTTAGCAGCACAATGAGTGGATTCAGGTATGATGATTCTAACTGAAATAAGTCACACAGAAAAAGAAACATCATAAGATATCAGTAATACACGGAATGTAAACTTGGCTACACAGGAACTGAATTACAGAACAGAACAGGGTCTCAAATTTAGAAAACCAACTTATGCTTGCTTAAGGGGAAAGGTGAGTTGGGGTGCTGCATAAAACCAGAGATTGAAATGAGCACAGATAAAGTTCCTTAAGCCAAATATGGAATAGACAAGAGCTACTCCTTGCTCAACGAAATGGACTCAACACCGCATATTAAATGCCTAAGAATGTACCTGACTAGTAAGTATCTTAAAACCTATGGATTGCTATGTCTCCGAAAGAGAATCAAGCATGTGTACAGGGGCATAAACGCAGCAGTGATAGGATTGGAGAGGTTCGGTGAGCAAATGAAGACCCTTTGAAGTCATATTGCATGGTACCCATTCCACGGGTTTCAACTACCCAGGTTTAAGGTATTCTTCCTTCAGCTAAAACATGCATGTGGAACCTAGAGTATGATCAACCATGTGATCGGGAGACGTGTTCAAATATGTCTCAGTTTTCGTACCCTGGTACTCGGGTGCAACATTCCAGACGCTTTACTAACACCCTCCCGACTTGGAGAGTCAGTCCCTTTAACCTCCTGTTTGGCCCAGTTTGCAATTTCTGCGGAAGATGAACAGGAATAGCGAGAACCAATGAGAGACTAGCTGGAAGGTGTCTGGACGGGCAAATTTAACTCTCATTTCCCACCAGGAAGAGGAATTAACCAAAGGCTCAGCGTGCCGTGCCGGAACCAGATTAGGGCCTGAAGCCATCCTGCGGTGTTGTGGCCAGCTCAAAAGAAAGCGAGTTGAAGAAAGGAGCTCAGGGGCACTGTAATTCACAAACCTGCAGACTTATAAATGACAGCTATCGTCCAAAAATATACTGAAGTAAGGCTGCCCAGAGGACTTGAAAGCGGGGCAGAATTGCAGGAAACCGATTTCAGGAGGCAGACTGGAATTGCATTGAAAGCATAGGAAAAGAGGCAGAACGTCCACAATGATGCACTTGGCCAAAAAGGGCGTATGCGTTTTTTCCTGAATATATTCAGGAAAAAACGCATACGCCCTTTTTGGCCAACCAAGCAAGCTTGCAAAGGAAATCTGCACTACAATGAAGTCTCACTTCCCCCCGGTCAAAAGGGCCATCTGAAAAAAGTGTAAAATCCAGAAAGGCAGGACAGGCCATGGAGAACTGGGAGCCTTGTTATGCTGATGGGCGGGATGTAAATTGCCAACAGACACTCGGGAGAAGTGTATGGTGTTTCCTGAAACATCTAAAAAACAAAGCAACAGAGCCTAGGGCACTTCCACTTATGGTCCTATAGCTTAGGGAAATTAAAATCAAAAAGACACAGCCACCCCAAAGTTTGGGACGCCTCTGTTTACAAGAACCTCGTGTACCGTACAAGTTCAACATCGCAGAAAGTGAAAAATGGATAAAGAAGTTGTGGTATTTACTTACAAAGCAATATCACTCAGCAATGAAATCTATGTCATCAGGCCCTTAGCAGCACAATGAGTGGATTCAGGTATGATGATTCTAACTGAAATAAGTCACACAGAAAAAGAAACATCATAAGATATCAGTAATACACGGAATGTAAACTTGGCTACACAGGAACTGAATTACAGAACAAAACAGGGTCTCAAATTTAGAAAACCAACTTATGCTTGCTTAAGGGGAAAGGTGAGTTGGGGTGCTGCATAAAACCAGAGATTGAAATGAGCACAGATAAAGTTCCTTAAGCCAAATATGGAATAGACAAGAGCTACTCCTTGCTCAACGAAATGGACTCAACACCGCATATTAAATGCCTAAGAATGTACCTGACTAGTAAGTATCTTAAAACCTATGGATTGCTATGTCTCCGAAAGAGAATCAAGCATGTGTACAGGGGCATAAACGCAGCAGTGATAGGATTGGAGAGGTTCGGTGAGCAAATGAAGACCCTTTGAAGTCATATTGCATGGTACCCATTCCACGGGTTTCAACTACCCAGGTTTAAGGTATTCTTCCTTCAGCTAAAACATGCATGTGGAACCTAGAGTATGATCAACCATGTGATCGGGAGACGTGTTCAAATATGTCTCAGTTTTCGTACCCTGGTACTCGGGTGCAACATTCCAGACGCTTTACTAACACCCTCCCGACTTGGAGAGTCAGTCCCTTTAACCTCCTGTTTGGCCCAGTTTGCAATTTCTGCGGAAGATGAACAGGAATAGCGAGAACCAATGAGAGACTAGCTGGAAGGTGTCTGGACGGGCAAATTTAACTCTCATTTCCCACCAGGAAGAGGAATTAACCAAAGGCTCAGCGTGCCGTGCCGGAACCAGATTAGGGCCTGAAGCCATCCTGCGGTGTTGCGGCCAGCTCAAAAGAAAGCGAGTTGAAGAAAGGAGCTCAGGGGCACTGTAATTCACAAACCTGCAGAGTTATAAATGACAGCTATCGTCCAAAAATATACTGAAGTAAGGCTGCCAAGAGGACTTGAAAGCGGGGCAGAATTGCAGGAAACCGATTTCAGGAGGCAGACTGGAATTGCATTGAAAGCATAGGAAAAGAGGCAGAACGTCCACAATGATGCACTTGGCCAAAAAGGGCGTATGCGTTTTTTCCTGAATATATTCAGGAAAAAACGCATACGCCCTTTTTGGCCAACCAAGCAAGCTTGCAAAGGAAATCTGCACTACAATGAAGTCTCACTTCCCCCCGGTCAAAAGGGCCATCTGAAAAAAGTGTAAAATCCAGAAAGGCAGGACAGGCCATGGAGAACTGGGAGCCTTGTTATGCTGATGGGCGGGATGTAAATTGCCAACAGACACTCGGGAGAAGTGTATGGTGTTTCCTGAAACATCTAAAAAACAAAGCAACAGAGCCTAGGGCACTTCCACTTATGGTCCTATAGCTTAGGGAAATTAAAATCAAAAAGACACAGCCACCCCAAAGTTTGGGACGCCTCTGTTTACAAGAACCTCGTTTACCGTACAAGTTCAACATCGCAGAAAGTGAAAAATGGATAAAGAAGTTGTGGTATTTACTTACAAAGCAATATCACTCAGCAATGAAATCTATGTCATCAGGCCCTTAGCAGCACAATGAGTGGATTCAGGTATGATGATTCTAACTGAAATAAGTCACACAGAAAAAGAAACATCATAAGATATCAGTAATACACGGAATGTAAACTTGGCTACACAGGAACTGAATTACAGAACAGAACAGGGTCTCAAATTTAGAAAACCAACTTATGCTTGCTTAAGGGGAAAGGTGAGTTGGGGTGCTGCATAAAACCAGAGATTGAAATGAGCACAGATAAAGTTCCTTAAGCCAAATATGGAATAGACAAGAGCTACTCCTTGCTCAACGAAATGGACTCAACACCGCATATTAAATGCCTAAGAATGTACCTGACTAGTAAGTATCTTAAAACCTATGGATTGCTATGTCTCCGAAAGAGAATCAAGCATGTGTACAGGGGCATAAACGCAGCAGTGATAGGATTGGAGAGGTTCGGTGAGCAAATGAAGACCCTTTGAAGTCATATTGCATGGTACCCATTCCACGGGTTTCAACTACCCAGGTTTAAGGTATTCTTCCTTCAGCTAAAACATGCATGTGGAACCTAGAGTATGATCAACCATGTGATCGGGAGACGTGTTCAAATATGTCTCAGTTTTCGTACCCTGGTACTCGGGTGCAACATTCCAGACGCTTTACTAACACCCTCCCGACTTGGAGAGTCAGTCCCTTTAACCTCCTGTTTGGCCCAGTTTGCAATTTCTGCGGAAGATGAACAGGAATAGCGAGAACCAATGAGAGACTAGCTGGAAGGTGTCTGGACGGGCAAATTTAACTCTCATTTCCCACCAGGAAGAGGAATTAACCAAAGGCTCAGCGTGCCGTGCCGGAACCAGATTAGGGCCTGAAGCCATCCTGCGGTGTTGCGGCCAGCTCAAAAGAAAGCGAGTTGAAGAAAGGAGCTCAGGGGCACTGTAATTCACAAACCTGCAGAGTTATAAATGACAGCTATCGTCCAAAAATATACTGAAGTAAGGCTGCCCAGAGGACTTGAAAGCGGGGCAGAATTGCAGGAAACCGATTTCAGGAGGCAGACTGGAATTGCATTGAAAGCATAGGAAAAGAGGCAGAACGTCCACAATGATGCACTTGGCCAAAAAGGGCGTATGCGTTTTTTCCTGAATATATTCAGGAAAAAACGCATACGCCCTTTTTGGCCAACCAAGCAAGCTTGCAAAGGAAATCTGCACTACAATGAAGTCTCACTTCCCCCCGGTCAAAAGGGCCATCTGAAAAAAGTGTAAAATCCAGAAAGGCAGGACAGGCCATGGAGAACTGGGAGCCTTGTTATGCTGATGGGCGGGATGTAAATTGCCAACAGACACTCGGGAGAAGTGTATGGTGTTTCCTGAAACATCTAAAAAACAAAGCAACAGAGCCTAGGGCACTTCCACTTATGGTCCTATAGCTTAGGGAAATTAAAATCAAAAAGACACAGCCACCCCAAAGTTTGGGACGCCTCTGTTTACAAGAACCTCGTTTACCGTACAAGTTCAACATCGCAGAAAGTGAAAAATGGATAAAGAAGTTGTGGTATTTACTTACAAAGCAATATCACTCAGCAATGAAATCTATGTCATCAGGCCCTTAGCAGCACAATGAGTGGATTCAGGTATGATGATTCTAACTGAAATAAGTCACACAGAAAAAGAAACATCATAAGATATCAGTAATACACGGAATGTAAACTTGGCTACACAGGAACTGAATTACAGAACAGAACAGGGTCTCAAATTTAGAAAACCAACTTATGCTTGCTTAAGGGGAAAGGTGAGTTGGGGTGCTGCATAAAACCAGAGATTGAAATGAGCACAGATAAAGTTCCTTAAGCCAAATATGGAATAGACAAGAGCTACTCCTTGCTCAACGAAATGGACTCAACACCGCATATTAAATGCCTAAGAATGTACCTGACTAGTAAGTATCTTAAAACCTATGGATTGCTATGTCTCCGAAAGAGAATCAAGCATGTGTACAGGGGCATAAACGCAGCAGTGATAGGATTGGAGAGGTTCGGTGAGCAAATGAAGACCCTTTGAAGTCATATTGCATGGTACCCATTCCACGGGTTTCAACTACCCAGGTTTAAGGTATTCTTCCTTCAGCTAAAACATGCATGTGGAACCTAGAGTATGATCAACCATGTGATCGGGAGACGTGTTCAAATATGTCTCAGTTTTCGTACCCTGGTACTCGGGTGCAACATTCCAGACGCTTTACTAACACCCTCCCGACTTGGAGAGTCAGTCCCTTTAACCTCCTGTTTGGCCCAGTTTGCAATTTCTGCGGAAGATGAACAGGAATAGCGAGAACCAATGAGAGACTAGCTGGAAGGTGTCTGGACGGGCAAATTTAACTCTCATTTCCCACCAGGAAGAGGAATTAACCAAAGGCTCAGCGTGCCGTGCCGGAACCAGATTAGGGCCTGAAGCCATCCTGCGGTGTTGCGGCCAGCTCAAAAGAAAGCGAGTTGAAGAAAGGAGCTCAGGGACACTGTAATTCACAAACCTGCAGAGTTATAAATGACAGCTATCGTCCAAAAATATACTGAAGTAAGGCTGCCCAGAGGACTTGAAAGCGGGGCAGAATTGCAGGAAACCGATTTCAGGAGGCAGACTGGAATTGCATTGAAAGCATAGGAAAAGAGGCAGAACGTCCACAATGATGCACTTGGCCAAAAAGGGCGTATGCGTTTTTTCCTGAATATATTCAGGAAAAAACGCATACGCCCTTTTTGGCCAACCAAGCAAGCTTGCAAAGGAAATCTGCACTACAATGAAGTCTCACTTCCCCCCGGTCAAAAGGGCCATCTGAAAAAAGTGTAAAATCCAGAAAGGCAGGACAGGCCATGGAGAACTGGGAGCCTTGTTATGCTGATGGGCGGGATGTAAATTGCCAACAGACACTCGGGAGAAGTGTATGGTGTTTCCTGAAACATCTAAAAAACAAAGCAACAGAGCCTAGGGCACTTCCACTTATGGTCCTATAGCTTAGGGAAATTAAAATCAAAAAGACACAGCCACCCCAAAGTTTGGGACGCCTCTGTTTACAAGAACCTCGTGTACAGTACAAGTTCAACATCGCAGAAAGTGAAAAATGGATAAAGAAGTTGTGGTATTTACTTACAAAGCAATATCACTCAGCAATGAAATCTATGTCATCAGGCCCTTAGCAGCACAATGAGTGGATTCAGGTATGATGATTCTAACTGAAATAAGTCACACAGAAAAAGAAACATCATAAGATATCAGTAATACACGGAATGTAAACTTGGCTACACAGGAACTGAATTACAGAACAGAACAGGGTCTCAAATTTAGAAAACCAACTTATGCTTGCTTAAGGGGAAAGGTGAGTTGGGGTGCTGCATAAAACCAGAGATTGAAATGAGCACAGATAAAGTTCCTTAAGCCAAATATGGAATAGACAAGAGCTACTCCTTGCTCAACGAAATGGACTCAACACCGCATATTAAATGCCTAAGAATGTACCTGACTAGTAAGTATCTTAAAACCTATGGATTGCTATGTCTCCGAAAGAGAATCAAGCATGTGTACAGGGGCATAAACGCAGCAGTGATAGGATTGGAGAGGTTCGGTGAGCAAATGAAGACCCTTTGAAGTCATATTGCATGGTACCCATTCCACGGGTTTCAACTACCCAGGTTTAAGGTATTCTTCCTTCAGCTAAAACATGCATGTGGAACCTAGAGTATGATCAACCATGTGATCGGGAGACGTGTTCAAATATGTCTCAGTTTTCGTACCCTGGTACTCGGGTGCAACATTCCAGACGCTTTACTAACACCCTCCCGACTTGGAGAGTCAGTCCCTTTAACCTCCTGTTTGGCCCAGTTTGCAATTTCTGCGGAAGATGAACAGGAATAGCGAGAACCAATGAGAGACTAGCTGGAAGGTGTCTGGACGGGCAAATTTAACTCTCATTTCCCACCAGGAAGAGGAATTAACCAAAGGCTCAGCGTGCCGTGCCGGAACCAGATTAGGGCCTGAAGCCATCCTGCGGTGTTGCGGCCAGCTCAAAAGAAAGCGAGTTGAAGAAAGGAGCTCAGGGGCACTGTAATTCACAAACCTGCAGAGTTATAAATGACAGCTATCGTCCAAAAATATACTGAAGTAAGGCTGCCAAGAGGACTTGAAAGCGGGGCAGAATTGCAGGAAACCGATTTCAGGAGGCAGACTGGAATTGCATTGAAAGCATAGGAAAAGAGGCAGAACGTCCACAATGATGCACTTGGCCAAAAAGGGCGTATGCGTTTTTTCCTGAATATATTCAGGAAAAAACGCATACGCCCTTTTTGGCCAACCAAGCAAGCTTGCAAAGGAAATCTGCACTACAATGAAGTCTCACTTCCCCCCGGTCAAAAGGGCCATCTGAAAAAAGTGTAAAATCCAGAAAGGCAGGACAGGCCATGGAGAACTGGGAGCCTTGTTATGCTGATGGGCGGGATGTAAATTGCCAACAGACACTCGGGAGAAGTGTATGGTGTTTCCTGAAACATCTAAAAAACAAAGCAACAGAGCCTAGGGCACTTCCACTTATGGTCCTATAGCTTAGGGAAATTAAAATCAAAAAGACACAGCCACCCCAAAGTTTGGGACGCCTCTGTTTACAAGAACCTCGTTTACCGTACAAGTTCAACATCGCAGAAAGTGAAAAATGGATAAAGAAGTTGTGGTATTTACTTACAAAGCAATATCACTCAGCAATGAAATCTATGTCATCAGGCCCTTAGCAGCACAATGAGTGGATTCAGGTATGATGATTCTAACTGAAATAAGTCACACAGAAAAAGAAACATCATAAGATATCAGGAATACACGGAATGTAAACTTGGCTACACAGGAACTGAATTACAGAACAGAACAGGGTCTCAAATGTAGAAAACCAACTTATGCTTGCTTAAGGGGAAAGGTGAGTTGGGGTGCTGCATAAAACCAGAGATTGAAATGAGCACAGATAAAGTTCCTTAAGCCAAATATGGAATAGACAAGAGCTACTCCTTGCTCAACGAAATGGACTCAACACCGCATATTAAATGCCTAAGAATGTACCTGACAAGTAAGTATCTTAAAACCTATGGATTGCTATGTCTCCGAAAGAGAATCAAGCATGTGTACAGGGGCATAAACGCAGCAGTGATAGGATTGGAGAGGTTCGGTGAGCAAATGAAGACCCTTTGAAGTCATATTGCATGGTACCCATTCCACGGGTTTCAACTACCCAGGTTTAAGGTATTCTTCCTTCAGCTAAAACATGCATGTGGAACCTAGAGTATGATCAACCATGTGATCGGGAGACGTGTTCAAATATGTCTCAGTTTTCGTACCCTGGTACTCGGGTGCAACATTCCAGACGCTTTACTAACACCCTCCCGACTTGGAGAGTCAGTCCCTTTAACCTCCTGTTTGGCCCAGTTTGCAATTTCTGCGGAAGATGAACAGGAATAGCGAGAACCAATGAGAGACTAGCTGGAAGGTGTCTGGACGGGCAAATTTAACTCTCATTTCCCACCAGGAAGAGGAATTAACCAAAGGCTCAGCGTGCCGTGCCGGAACCAGATTAGGGCCTGAAGCCATCCTGCGGTGTTGCGGCCAGCTCAAAAGAAAGCGAGTTGAAGAAAGGAGCTCAGGGGCACTGTAATTCACAAACCTGCAGAGTTATAAATGACAGCTATCGTCCAAAAATATACTGAAGTAAGGCTGCCCAGAGGACTTGAAAGCGGGGCAGAATTGCAGGAAACCGATTTCAGGAGGCAGACTGGAATTGCATTGAAAGCATAGGAAAAGAGGCAGAACGTCCACAATGATGCACTTGGCCAAAAAGGGCGTATGCGTTTTTTCCTGAATATATTCAGGAAAAAACGCATACGCCCTTTTTGGCCAACCAAGCAAGCTTGCAAAGGAAATCTGCACTACAATGAAGTCTCACTTCCCCCCGGTCAAAAGGGCCATCTGAAAAAAGTGTAAAATCCAGAAAGGCAGGACAGGCCATGGAGAACTGGGAGCCTTGTTATGCTGATGGGCGGGATGTAAATTGCCAACAGACACTCGGGAGAAGTGTATGGTGTTTCCTGAAACATCTAAAAAACAAAGCAACAGAGCCTAGGGCACTTCCACTTATGGTCCTATAGCTTAGGGAAATTAAAATCAAAAAGACACAGCCACCCCAAAGTTTGGGACGCCTCTGTTTACAAGAACCTCGTGTACAGTACAAGTTCAACATCGCAGAAAGTGAAAAATGGATAAAGAAGTTGTGGTATTTACTTACAAAGCAATATCACTCAGCAATGAAATCTATGTCATCAGGCCCTTAGCAGCACAATGAGTGGATTCAGGTATGATGATTCTAACTGAAATAAGTCACACAGAAAAAGAAACATCATAAGATATCAGTAATACACGGAATGTAAACTTGGCTACACAGGAACTGAATTACAGAACAGAACAGGGTCTCAAATTTAGAAAACCAACTTATGCTTGCTTAAGGGGAAAGGTGAGTTGGGGTGCTGCATAAAACCAGAGATTGAAATGAGCACAGATAAAGTTCCTTAAGCCAAATATGGAATAGACAAGAGCTACTCCTTGCTCAACGAAATGGACTCAACACCGCATATTAAATGCCTAAGAATGTACCTGACTAGTAAGTATCTTAAAACCTATGGATTGCTATGTCTCCGAAAGAGAATCAAGCATGTGTACAGGGGCATAAACGCAGCAGTGATAGGATTGGAGAGGTTCGGTGAGCAAATGAAGACCCTTTGAAGTCATATTGCATGGTACCCATTCCACGGGTTTCAACTACCCAGGTTTAAGGTATTCTTCCTTCAGCTAAAACATGCATGTGGAACCTAGAGTATGATCAACCATGTGATCGGGAGACGTGTTCAAATATGTCTCAGTTTTCGTACCCTGGTACTCGGGTGCAACATTCCAGACGCTTTACTAACACCCTCCCGACTTGGAGAGTCAGTCCCTTTAACCTCCTGTTTGGCCCAGTTTGCAATTTCTGCGGAAGATGAACAGGAATAGCGAGAACCAATGAGAGACTAGCTGGAAGGTGTCTGGACGGGCAAATTTAACTCTCATTTCCCACCAGGAAGAGGAATTAACCAAAGGCTCAGCGTGCCGTGCCGGAACCAGATTAGGGCCTGAAGCCATCCTGCGGTGTTGCGGCCAGCTCAAAAGAAAGCGAGTTGAAGAAAGGAGCTCAGGGGCACTGTAATTCACAAACCTGCAGAGTTATAAATGACAGCTATCGTCCAAAAATATACTGAAGTAAGGCTGCCCAGAGGACTTGAAAGCGGGGCAGAATTGCAGGAAACCGATTTCAGGAGGCAGACTGGAATTGCATTGAAAGCATAGGAAAAGAGGCAGAACGTCCACAATGATGCACTTGGCCAAAAAGGGCGTATGCGTTTTTTCCTGAATATATTCAGGAAAAAACGCATACGCCCTTTTTGGCCAACCAAGCAAGCTTGCAAAGGAAATCTGCACTACAATGAAGTCTCACTTCCCCCCGGTCAAAAGGGCCATCTGAAAAAAGTGTAAAATCCAGAAAGGCAGGACAGGCCATGGAGAACTGGGAGCCTTGTTATGCTGATGGGCGGGATGTAAATTGCCAACAGACACTCGGGAGAAGTGTATGGTGTTTCCTGAAACATCTAAAAAACAAAGCAACAGAGCCTAGGGCACTTCCACTTATGGTCCTATAGCTTAGGGAAATTAAAATCAAAAAGACACAGCCACCCCAAAGTTTGGGACGCCTCTGTTTACAAGAACCTCGTTTACCGTACAAGTTCAACATCGCAGAAAGTGAAAAATGGATAAAGAAGTTGTGGTATTTACTTACAAAGCAATATCACTCAGCAATGAAATCTATGTCATCAGGCCCTTAGCAGCACAATGAGTGGATTCAGGTATGATGATTCTAACTGAAATAAGTCACACAGAAAAAGAAACATCATAAGATATCAGTAATACACGGAATGTAAACTTGGCTACACAGGAACTGAATTACAGAACAGAACAGGGTCTCAAATTTAGAAAACCAACTTATGCTTGCTTAAGGGGAAAGGTGAGTTGGGGTGCTGCATAAAACCAGAGATTGAAATGAGCACAGATAAAGTTCCTTAAGCCAAATATGGAATAGACAAGAGCTACTCCTTGCTCAACGAAATGGACTCAACACCGCATATTAAATGCCTAAGAATGTACCTGACTAGTAAGTATCTTAAAACCTATGGATTGCTATGTCTCCGAAAGAGAATCAAGCATGTGTACAGGGGCATAAACGCAGCAGTGATAGGATTGGAGAGGTTCGGTGAGCAAATGAAGACCCTTTGAAGTCATATTGCATGGTACCCATTCCACGGGTTTCAACTACCCAGGTTTAAGGTATTCTTCCTTCAGCTAAAACATGCATGTGGAACCTAGAGTATGATCAACCATGTGATCGGGAGACGTGTTCAAATATGTCTCAGTTTTCGTACCCTGGTACTCGGGTGCAACATTCCAGACGCTTTACTAACACCCTCCCGACTTGGAGAGTCAGTCCCTTTAACCTCCTGTTTGGCCCAGTTTGCAATTTCTGCGGAAGATGAACAGGAATAGCGAGAACCAATGAGAGACTAGCTGGAAGGTGTCTGGACGGGCAAATTTAACTCTCATTTCCCACCAGGAAGAGGAATTAACCAAAGGCTCAGCGTGCCGTGCCGGAACCAGATTAGGGCCTGAAGCCATCCTGCGGTGTTGTGGCCAGCTCAAAAGAAAGCGAGTTGAAGAAAGGAGCTCAGGGGCACTGTAATTCACAAACCTGCAGAGTTACAAATGACAGCTATCGTCCAAAAATATACTGAAGTAAGGCTGCCCAGAGGACTTGAAAGCGGGGCAGAATTGCAGGAAACCGATTTCAGGAGGCAGACTGGAATTGCATTGAAAGCATAGGAAAAGAGGCAGAACGTCCACAATGATGCACTTGGCCAAAAAGGGCGTATGCGTTTTTTCCTGAATATATTCAGGAAAAAACGCATACGCCCTTTTTGGCCAACCAAGCAAGCTTGCAAAGGAAATCTGCACTACAATGAAGTCTCACTTCCCCCCGGTCAAAAGGGCCATCTGAAAAAAGTGTAAAATCCAGAAAGGCAGGACAGGCCATGGAGAACTGGGAGCCTTGTTATGCTGATGGGCGGGATGTAAATTGCCAACAGACACTCGGGAGAAGTGTATGGTGTTTCCTGAAACATCTAAAAAACAAAGCAACAGAGCCTAGGGCACTTCCACTTATGGTCCTATAGCTTAGGGAAATTAAAATCAAAAAGACACAGCCACCCCAAAGTTTGGGACGCCTCTGTTTACAAGAACCTCGTTTACCGTACAAGTTCAACATCGCAGAAAGTGAAAAATGGATAAAGAAGTTGTGGTATTTACTTACAAAGCAATATCACTCAGCAATGAAATCTATGTCATCAGGCCCTTAGCAGCACAATGAGTGGATTCAGGTATGATGATTCTAACTGAAATAAGTCACACAGAAAAAGAAACATCATAAGATATCAGTAATACACGGAATGTAAACTTGGCTACACAGGAACTGAATTACAGAACAGAACAGGGTCTCAAATTTAGAAAACCAACTTATGCTTGCTTAAGGGGAAAGGTGAGTTGGGGTGCTGCATAAAACCAGAGATTGAAATGAGCACAGATAAAGTTCCTTAAGCCAAATATGGAATAGACAAGAGCTACTCCTTGCTCAACGAAATGGACTCAACACCGCATATTAAATGGCTAAGAATGTACCTGACTAGTAAGTATCTTAAAACCTATGGATTGCTATGTCTCCGAAAGAGAATCAAGCATGTGTACAGGGGCATAAACGCAGCAGTGATAGGATTGGAGAGGTTCGGTGAGCAAATGAAGACCCTTTGAAGTCATATTGCATGGTACCCATTCCACGGGTTTCAACTACCCAGGTTTAAGGTATTCTTCCTTCAGCTAAAACATGCATGTGGAACCTAGAGTATGATCAACCATGTGATCGGGAGACGTGTTCAAATATGTCTCAGTTTTCGTACCCTGGTACTCGGGTGCAACATTCCAGACGCTTTACTAACACCCTCCCGACTTGGAGAGTCAGTCCCTTTAACCTCCTGTTTGGCCCAGTTTGCAATTTCTGCGGAAGATGAACAGGAATAGCGAGAACCAATGAGAGACTAGCTGGAAGGTGTCTGGACGGGCAAATTTAACTCTCATTTCCCACCAGGAAGAGGAATTAACCAAAGGCTCAGCGTGCCGTGCCGGAACCAGATTAGGGCCTGAAGCCATCCTGCGGTGTTGCGGCCAGCTCAAAAGAAAGCGAGTTGAAGAAAGGAGCTCAGGGGCACTGTAATTCACAAACCTGCAGAGTTATAAATGACAGCTATCGTCCAAAAATATACTGAAGTAAGGCTGCCCAGAGGACTTGAAAGCGGGGCAGAATTGCAGGAAACCGATTTCAGGAGGCAGACTGGAATTGCATTGAAAGCATAGGAAAAGAGGCAGAACGTCCACAATGATGCACTTGGCCAAAAAGGGCGTATGCGTTTTTTCCTGAATATATTCAGGAAAAAACGCATACGCCCTTTTTGGCCAACCAAGCAAGCTTGCAAAGGAAATCTGCACTACAATGAAGTCTCACTTCCCCCCGGTCAAAAGGGCCATCTGAAAAAAGTGTAAAATCCAGAAAGGCAGGACAGGCCATGGAGAACTGGGAGCCTTGTTATGCTGATGGGCGGGATGTAAATTGCCAACAGACACTCGGGAGAAGTGTATGGTGTTTCCTGAAACATCTAAAAAACAAAGCAACAGAGCCTAGGGCACTTCCACTTATGGTCCTATAGCTTAGGGAAATTAAAATCAAAAAGACACAGCCACCCCAAAGTTTGGGACGCCTCTGTTTACAAGAACCTCGTTTACCGTACAAGTTCAACATCGCAGAAAGTGAAAAATGGATAAAGAAGTTGTGGTATTTACTTACAAAGCAATATCACTCAGCAATGAAATCTATGTCATCAGGCCCTTAGCAGCACAATGAGTGGATTCAGGTATGATGATTCTAACTGAAATAAGTCACACAGAAAAAGAAACATCATAAGATATCAGTAATACACGGAATGTAAACTTGGCTACACAGGAACTGAATTACAGAACAGAACAGGGTCTCAAATTTAGAAAACCAACTTATGCTTGCTTAAGGGGAAAGGTGAGTTGGGGTGCTGCATAAAACCAGAGATTGAAATGAGCACAGATAAAGTTCCTTAAGCCAAATATGGAATAGACAAGAGCTACTCCTTGCTCAACGAAATGGACTCAACACCGCATATTAAATGCCTAAGAATGTACCTGACTAGTAAGTATCTTAAAACCTATGGATTGCTATGTCTCCGAAAGAGAATCAAGCATGTGTACAGGGGCATAAACGCAGCAGTGATAGGATTGGAGAGGTTCGGTGAGCAAATGAAGACCCTTTGAAGTCATATTGCATGGTACCCATTCCACGGGTTTCAACTACCCAGGTTTAAGGTATTCTTCCTTCAGCTAAAACATGCATGTGGAACCTAGAGTATGATCAACCATGTGATCGGGAGACGTGTTCAAATATGTCTCAGTTTTCGTACCCTGGTACTCGGGTGCAACATTCCAGACGCTTTACTAACACCCTCCCGACTTGGAGAGTCAGTCCCTTTAACCTCCTGTTTGGCCCAGTTTGCAATTTCTGCGGAAGATGAACAGGAATAGCGAGAACCAATGAGAGACTAGCTGGAAGGTGTCTGGACGGGCAAATTTAACTCTCATTTCCCACCAGGAAGAGGAATTAACCAAAGGCTCAGCGTGCCGTGCCGGAACCAGATTAGGGCCTGAAGCCATCCTGCGGTGTTGCGGCCAGCTCAAAAGAAAGCGAGTTGAAGAAAGGAGCTCAGGGGCACTGTAATTCACAAACCTGCAGAGTTACAAATGACAGCTATCGTCCAAAAATATACTGAAGTAAGGCTGCCCAGAGGACTTGAAAGCGGGGCAGAATTGCAGGAAACCGATTTCAGGAGGCAGACTGGAATTGCATTGAAAGCATAGGAAAAGAGGCAGAACGTCCACAATGATGCACTTGGCCAAAAAGGGCGTATGCGTTTTTTCCTGAATATATTCAGGAAAAAACGCATACGCCCTTTTTGGCCAACCAAGCAAGCTTGCAAAGGAAATCTGCACTACAATGAAGTCTCACTTCCCCCCGGTCAAAAGGGCCATCTGAAAAAAGTGTAAAATCCAGAAAGGCAGGACAGGCCATGGAGAACTGGGAGCCTTGTTATGCTGATGGGCGGGATGTAAATTGCCAACAGACACTCGGGAGAAGTGTATGGTGTTTCCTGAAACATCTAAAAAACAAAGCAACAGAGCCTAGGGCACTTCCACTTATGGTCCTATAGCTTAGGGAAATTAAAATCAAAAAGACACAGCCACCCCAAAGTTTGGGACGCCTCTGTTTACAAGAACCTCGTTTACCGTACAAGTTCAACATCGCAGAAAGTGAAAAATGGATAAAGAAGTTGTGGTATTTACTTACAAAGCAATATCACTCAGCAATGAAATCTATGTCATCAGGCCCTTAGCAGCACAATGAGTGGATTCAGGTATGATGATTCTAACTGAAATAAGTCACACAGAAAAAGAAACATCATAAGATATCAGTAATACACGGAATGTAAACTTGGCTACACAGGAACTGAATTACAGAACAGAACAGGGTCTCAAATTTAGAAAACCAACTTATGCTTGCTTAAGGGGAAAGGTGAGTTGGGGTGCTGCATAAAACCAGAGATTGAAATGAGCACAGATAAAGTTCCTTAAGCCAAATATGGAATAGACAAGAGCTACTCCTTGCTCAACGAAATGGACTCAACACCGCATATTAAATGCCTAAGAATGTACCTGACTAGTAAGTATCTTAAAACCTATGGATTGCTATGTCTCCGAAAGAGAATCAAGCATGTGTACAGGGGCATAAACGCAGCAGTGATAGGATTGGAGAGGTTCGGTGAGCAAATGAAGACCCTTTGAAGTCATATTGCATGGTACCCATTCCACGGGTTTCAACTACCCAGGTTTAAGGTATTCTTCCTTCAGCTAAAACATGCATGTGGAACCTAGAGTATGATCAACCATGTGATCGGGAGACGTGTTCAAATATGTCTCAGTTTTCGTACCCTGGTACTCGGGTGCAACATTCCAGACGCTTTACTAACACCCTCCCGACTTGGAGAGTCAGTCCCTTTAACCTCCTGTTTGGCCCAGTTTGCAATTTCTGCGGAAGATGAACAGGAATAGCGAGAACCAATGAGAGACTAGCTGGAAGGTGTCTGGACGGGCAAATTTAACTCTCATTTCCCACCAGGAAGAGGAATTAACCAAAGGCTCAGCGTGCCGTGCCGGAACCAGATTAGGGCCTGAAGCCATCCTGCGGTGTTGCGGCCAGCTCAAAAGAAAGCGAGTTGAAGAAAGGAGCTCAGGGGCACTGTAATTCACAAACCTGCAGAGTTATAAATGACAGCTATCGTCCAAAAATATACTGAAGTAAGGCTGCCCAGAGGACTTGAAAGCGGGGCAGAATTGCAGGAAACCGATTTCAGGAGGCAGACTGGAATTGCATTGAAAGCATAGGAAAAGAGGCAGAACGTCCACAATGATGCACTTGGCCAAAAAGGGCGTATGCGTTTTTTCCTGAATATATTCAGGAAAAAACGCATACGCCCTTTTTGGCCAACCAAGCAAGCTTGCAAAGGAAATCTGCACTACAATGAAGTCTCACTTCCCCCCGGTCAAAAGGGCCATCTGAAAAAAGTGTAAAATCCAGAAAGGCAGGACAGGCCATGGAGAACTGGGAGCCTTGTTATGCTGATGGGCGGGATGTAAATTGCCAACAGACACTCGGGAGAAGTGTATGGTGTTTCCTGAAACATCTAAAAAACAAAGCAACAGAGCCTAGGGCACTTCCACTTATGGTCCTATAGCTTAGGGAAATTAAAATCAAAAAGACACAGCCACCCCAAAGTTTGGGACGCCTCTGTTTACAAGAACCTCGTTTACCGTACAAGTTCAACATCGCAGAAAGTGAAAAATGGATAAAGAAGTTGTGGTATTTACTTACAAAGCAATATCACTCAGCAATGAAATCTATGTCATCAGGCCCTTAGCAGCACAATGAGTGGATTCAGGTATGATGATTCTAACTGAAATAAGTCACACAGAAAAAGAAACATCATAAGATATCAGTAATACACGGAATGTAAACTTGGCTACACAGGAACTGAATTACAGAACAGAACAGGGTCTCAAATTTAGAAAACCAACTTATGCTTGCTTAAGGGGAAAGGTGAGTTGGGGTGCTGCATAAAACCAGAGATTGAAATGAGCACAGATAAAGTTCCTTAAGCCAAATATGGAATAGACAAGAGCTACTCCTTGCTCAACGAAATGGACTCAACACCGCATATTAAATGCCTAAGAATGTACCTGACTAGTAAGTATCTTAAAACCTATGGATTGCTATGTCTCCGAAAGAGAATCAAGCATGTGTACAGGGGCATAAACGCAGCAGTGATAGGATTGGAGAGGTTCGGTGAGCAAATGAAGACCCTTTGAAGTCATATTGCATGGTACCCATTCCACGGGTTTCAACTACCCAGGTTTAAGGTATTCTTCCTTCAGCTAAAACATGCATGTGGAACCTAGAGTATGATCAACCATGTGATCGGGAGACGTGTTCAAATATGTCTCAGTTTTCGTACCCTGGTACTCGGGTGCAACATTCCAGACGCTTTACTAACACCCTCCCGACTTGGAGAGTCAGTCCCTTTAACCTCCTGTTTGGCCCAGTTTGCAATTTCTGCGGAAGATGAACAGGAATAGCGAGAACCAATGAGAGACTAGCTGGAAGGTGTCTGGACGGGCAAATTTAACTCTCATTTCCCACCAGGAAGAGGAATTAACCAAAGGCTCAGCGTGCCGTGCCGGAACCAGATTAGGGCCTGAAGCCATCCTGCGGTGTTGCGGCCAGCTCAAAAGAAAGCGAGTTGAAGAAAGGAGCTCAGGGGCACTGTAATTCACAAACCTGCAGAGTTATAAATGACAGCTATCGTCCAAAAATATACTGAAGTAAGGCTGCCCAGAGGACTTGAAAGCGGGGCAGAATTGCAGGAAACCGATTTCAGGAGGCAGACTGGAATTGCATTGAAAGCATAGGAAAAGAGGCAGAACGTCCACAATGATGCACTTGGCCAAAAAGGGCGTATGCGTTTTTTCCTGAATATATTCAGGAAAAAACGCATACGCCCTTTTTGGCCAACCAAGCAAGCTTGCAAAGGAAATCTGCACTACAATGAAGTCTCACTTCCCCCCGGTCAAAAGGGCCATCTGAAAAAAGTGTAAAATCCAGAAAGGCAGGACAGGCCATGGAGAACTGGGAGCCTTGTTATGCTGATGGGCGGGATGTAAATTGCCAACAGACACTCGGGAGAAGTGTATGGTGTTTCCTGAAACATCTAAAAAACAAAGCAACAGAGCCTAGGGCACTTCCACTTATGGTCCTATAGCTTAGGGAAATTAAAATCAAAAAGACACAGCCACCCCAAAGTTTGGGACGCCTCTGTTTACAAGAACCTCGTGTACAGTACAAGTTCAACATCGCAGAAAGTGAAAAATGGATAAAGAAGTTGTGGTATTTACTTACAAAGCAATATCACTCAGCAATGAAATCTATGTCATCAGGCCCTTAGCAGCACAATGAGTGGATTCAGGTATGATGATTCTAACTGAAATAAGTCACACAGAAAAAGAAACATCATAAGATATCAGGAATACACGGAATGTAAACTTGGCTACACAGGAACTGAATTACAGAACAGAACAGGGTCTCAAATTTAGAAAACCAACTTATGCTTGCTTAAGGGGAAAGGTGAGTTGGGGTGCTGCATAAAACCAGAGATTGAAATGAGCACAGATAAAGTTCCTTAAGCCAAATATGGAATAGACAAGAGCTACTCCTTGCTCAACGAAATGGACTCAACACCGCATATTAAATGGCTAAGAATGTACCTGACTAGTAAGTATCTTAAAACCTATGGATTGCTATGTCTCCGAAAGAGAATCAAGCATGTGTACAGGGGCATAAACGCAGCAGTGATAGGATTGGAGAGGTTCGGTGAGCAAATGAAGACCCTTTGAAGTCATATTGCATGGTACCCATTCCACGGGTTTCAACTACCCAGGTTTAAGGTATTCTTCCTTCAGCTAAAACATGCATGTGGAACCTAGAGTATGATCAACCATGTGATCGGGAGACGTGTTCAAATATGTCTCAGTTTTCGTACCCTGGTACTCGGGTGCAACATTCCAGACGCTTTACTAACACCCTCACGACTTGGAGAGTCAGTCCCTTTAACCTCCTGTTTGGCCCAGTTTGCAATTTCTGCGGAAGATGAACAGGAATAGCGAGAACCAATGAGAGACTAGCTGGAAGGTGTCTGGACGGGCAAATTTAACTCTCATTTCCCACCAGGAAGAGGAATTAACCAAAGGCTCAGCGTGCCGTGCCGGAACCAGATTAGGGCCTGAAGCCATCCTGCGGTGTTGCGGCCAGCTCAAAAGAAAGCGAGTTGAAGAAAGGAGCTCAGGGGCACTGTAATTCACAAACCTGCAGAGTTATAAATGACAGCTATCGTCCAAAAATATACTGAAGTAAGGCTGCCCAGAGGACTTGAAAGCGGGGCAGAATTGCAGGAAACCGATTTCAGGAGGCAGACTGGAATTGCATTGAAAGCATAGGAAAAGAGGCAGAACGTCCACAATGATGCACTTGGCCAAAAAGGGCGTATGCGTTTTTTCCTGAATATATTCAGGAAAAAACGCATACGCCCTTTTTGGCCAACCAAGCAAGCTTGCAAAGGAAATCTGCACTACAATGAAGTCTCACTTCCCCCCGGTCAAAAGGGCCATCTGAAAAAAGTGTAAAATCCAGAAAGGCAGGACAGGCCATGGAGAACTGGGAGCCTTGTTATGCTGATGGGCGGGATGTAAATTGCCAACAGACACTCGGGAGAAGTGTATGGTGTTTCCTGAAACATCTAAAAAACAAAGCAACAGAGCCTAGGGCACTTCCACTTATGGTCCTATAGCTTAGGGAAATTAAAATCAAAAAGACACAGCCACCCCAAAGTTTGGGACGCCTCTGTTTACAAGAACCTCGTTTACCGTACAAGTTCAACATCGCAGAAAGTGAAAAATGGATAAAGAAGTTGTGGTATTTACTTACAAAGCAATATCACTCAGCAATGAAATCTATGTCATCAGGCCCTTAGCAGCACAATGAGTGGATTCAGGTATGATGATTCTAACTGAAATAAGTCACACAGAAAAAGAAACATCATAAGATATCAGTAATACACGGAATGTAAACTTGGCTACACAGGAACTGAATTACAGAACAGAACAGGGTCTCAAATTTAGAAAACCAACTTATGCTTGCTTAAGGGGAAAGGTGAGTTGGGGTGCTGCATAAAACCAGAGATTGAAATGAGCACAGATAAAGTTCCTTAAGCCAAATATGGAATAGACAAGAGCTACTCCTTGCTCAACGAAATGGACTCAACACCGCATATTAAATGGCTAAGAATGTACCTGACTAGTAAGTATCTTAAAACCTATGGATTGCTATGTCTCCGAAAGAGAATCAAGCATGTGTACAGGGGCATAAACGCAGCAGTGATAGGATTGGAGAGGTTCGGTGAGCAAATGAAGACCCTTTGAAGTCATATTGCATGGTACCCATTCCACGGGTTTCAACTACCCAGGTTTAAGGTATTCTTCCTTCAGCTAAAACATGCATGTGGAACCTAGAGTATGATCAACCATGTGATCGGGAGACGTGTTCAAATATGTCTCAGTTTTCGTACCCTGGTACTCGGGTGCAACATTCCAGACGCTTTACTAACACCCTCCCGACTTGGAGAGTCAGTCCCTTTAACCTCCTGTTTGGCCCAGTTTGCAATTTCTGCGGAAGATGAACAGGAATAGCGAGAACCAATGAGAGACTAGCTGGAAGGTGTCTGGACGGGCAAATTTAACTCTCATTTCCCACCAGGAAGAGGAATTAACCAAAGGCTCAGCGTGCCGTGCCGGAACCAGATTAGGGCCTGAAGCCATCCTGCGGTGTTGCGGCCAGCTCAAAAGAAAGCGAGTTGAAGAAAGGAGCTCAGGGGCACTGTAATTCACAAACCTGCAGAGTTATAAATGACAGTTATCGTCCAAAAATATACTGAAGTAAGGCTGCCCAGAGGACTTGAAAGCGGGGCAGAATTGCAGGAAACCGATTTCAGGAGGCAGACTGGAATTGCATTGAAAGCATAGGAAAAGAGGCAGAACGTCCACAATGATGCACTTGGCCAAAAAGGGCGTATGCGTTTTTTCCTGAATATATTCAGGAAAAAACGCATACGCCCTTTTTGGCCAACCAAGCAAGCTTGCAAAGGAAATCTGCACTACAATGAAGTCTCACTTCCCCCCGGTCAAAAGGGCCATCTGAAAAAAGTGTAAAATCCAGAAAGGCAGGACAGGCCATGGAGAACTGGGAGCCTTGTTATGCTGATGGGCGGGATGTAAATTGCCAACAGACACTCGGGAGAAGTGTATGGTGTTTCCTGAAACATCTAAAAAACAAAGCAACAGAGCCTAGGGCACTTCCACTTATGGTCCTATAGCTTAGGGAAATTAAAATCAAAAAGACACAGCCACCCCAAAGTTTGGGACGCCTCTGTTTACAAGAACCTCGTGTACAGTACAAGTTCAACATCGCAGAAAGTGAAAAATGGATAAAGAAGTTGTGGTATTTACTTACAAAGCAATATCACTCAGCAATGAAATCTATGTCATCAGGCCCTTAGCAGCACAATGAGTGGATTCAGGTATGATGATTCTAACTGAAATAAGTCACACAGAAAAAGAAACATCATAAGATATCAGGAATACACGGAATGTAAACTTGGCTACACAGGAACTGAATTACAGAACAGAACAGGGTCTCAAATTTAGAAAACCAACTTATGCTTGCTTAAGGGGAAAGGTGAGTTGGGGTGCTGCATAAAACCAGAGATTGAAATGAGCACAGATAAAGTTCCTTAAGCCAAATATGGAATAGACAAGAGCTACTCCTTGCTCAACGAAATGGACTCAACACCGCATATTAAATGGCTAAGAATGTACCTGACTAGTAAGTATCTTAAAACCTATGGATTGCTATGTCTCCGAAAGAGAATCAAGCATGTGTACAGGGGCATAAACGCAGCAGTGATAGGATTGGAGAGGTTCGGTGAGCAAATGAAGACCCTTTGAAGTCATATTGCATGGTACCCATTCCACGGGTTTCAACTACCCAGGTTTAAGGTATTCTTCCTTCAGCTAAAACATGCATGTGGAACCTAGAGTATGATCAACCATGTGATCGGGAGACGTGTTCAAATATGTCTCAGTTTTCGTACCCTGGTACTCGGGTGCAACATTCCAGACGCTTTACTAACACCCTCCCGACTTGGAGAGTCAGTCCCTTTAACCTCCTGTTTGGCCCAGTTTGCAATTTCTGCGGAAGATGAACAGGAATAGCGAGAACCAATGAGAGACTAGCTGGAAGGTGTCTGGACGGGCAAATTTAACTCTCATTTCCCACCAGGAAGAGGAATTAACCAAAGGCTCAGCGTGCCGTGCCGGAACCAGATTAGGGCCTGAAGCCATCCTGCGGTGTTGCGGCCAGCTCAAAAGAAAGCGAGTTGAAGAAAGGAGCTCAGGGGCACTGTAATTCACAAACCTGCAGAGTTATAAATGACAGCTATCGTCCAAAAATATACTGAAGTAAGGCTGCCCAGAGGACTTGAAAGCGGGGCAGAATTGCAGGAAACCGATTTCAGGAGGCAGACTGGAATTGCATTGAAAGCATAGGAAAAGAGGCAGAACGTCCACAATGATGCACTTGGCCAAAAAGGGCGTATGCGTTTTTTCCTGAATATATTCAGGAAAAAACGCATACGCCCTTTTTGGCCAACCAAGCAAGCTTGCAAAGGAAATCTGCACTACAATGAAGTCTCACTTCCCCCCGGTCAAAAGGGCCATCTGAAAAAAGTGTAAAATCCAGAAAGGCAGGACAGGCCATGGAGAACTGGGAGCCTTGTTATGCTGATGGGCGGGATGTAAATTGCCAACAGACACTCGGGAGAAGTGTATGGTGTTTCCTGAAACATCTAAAAAACAAAGCAACAGAGCCTAGGGCACTTCCACTTATGGTCCTATAGCTTAGGGAAATTAAAATCAAAAAGACACAGCCACCCCAAAGTTTGGGACGCCTCTGTTTACAAGAACCTCGTGTACCGTACAAGTTCAACATCGCAGAAAGTGAAAAATGGATAAAGAAGTTGTGGTATTTACTTACAAAGCAATATCACTCAGCAATGAAATCTATGTCATCAGGCCCTTAGCAGCACAATGAGTGGATTCAGGTATGATGATTCTAACTGAAATAAGTCACACAGAAAAAGAAACATCATAAGATATCAGTAATACACGGAATGTAAACTTGGCTACACAGGAACTGAATTACAGAACAGAACAGGGTCTCAAATTTAGAAAACCAACTTATGCTTGCTTAAGGGGAAAGGTGAGTTGGGGTGCTGCATAAAACCAGAGATTGAAATGAGCACAGATAAAGTTCCTTAAGCCAAATATGGAATAGACAAGAGCTACTCCTTGCTCAACGAAATGGACTCAACACCGCATATTAAATGCCTAAGAATGTACCTGACTAGTAAGTATCTTAAAACCTATGGATTGCTATGTCTCCGAAAGAGAATCAAGCATGTGTACAGGGGCATAAACGCAGCAGTGATAGGATTGGAGAGGTTCGGTGAGCAAATGAAGACCCTTTGAAGTCATATTGCATGGTACCCATTCCACGGGTTTCAACTACCCAGGTTTAAGGTATTCTTCCTTCAGCTAAAACATGCATGTGGAACCTAGAGTATGATCAACCATGTGATCGGGAGACGTGTTCAAATATGTCTCAGTTTTCGTACCCTGGTACTCGGGTGCAACATTCCAGACGCTTTACTAACACCCTCCCGACTTGGAGAGTCAGTCCCTTTAACCTCCTGTTTGGCCCAGTTTGCAATTTCTGCGGAAGATGAACAGGAATAGCGAGAACCAATGAGAGACTAGCTGGAAGGTGTCTGGACGGGCAAATTTAACTCTCATTTCCCACCAGGAAGAGGAATTAACCAAAGGCTCAGCGTGCCGTGCCGGAACCAGATTAGGGCCTGAAGCCATCCTGCGGTGTTGCGGCCAGCTCAAAAGAAAGCGAGTTGAAGAAAGGAGCTCAGGGGCACTGTAATTCACAAACCTGCAGAGTTATAAATGACAGCTATCGTCCAAAAATATACTGAAGTAAGGCTGCCCAGAGGACTTGAAAGCGGGGCAGAATTGCAGGAAACCGATTTCAGGAGGCAGACTGGAATTGCATTGAAAGCATAGGAAAAGAGGCAGAACGTCCACAATGATGCACTTGGCCAAAAAGGGCGTATGCGTTTTTTCCTGAATATATTCAGGAAAAAACGCATACGCCCTTTTTGGCCAACCAAGCAAGCTTGCAAAGGAAATCTGCACTACAATGAAGTCTCACTTCCCCCCGGTCAAAAGGGCCATCTGAAAAAAGTGTAAAATCCAGAAAGGCAGGACAGGCCATGGAGAACTGGGAGCCTTGTTATGCTGATGGGCGGGATGTAAATTGCCAACAGACACTCGGGAGAAGTGTATGGTGTTTCCTGAAACATCTAAAAAACAAAGCAACAGAGCCTAGGGCACTTCCACTTATGGTCCTATAGCTTAGGGAAATTAAAATCAAAAAGACACAGCCACCCCAAAGTTTGGGACGCCTCTGTTTACAAGAACCTCGTTTACCGTACAAGTTCAACATCGCAGAAAGTGAAAAATGGATAAAGAAGTTGTGGTATTTACTTACAAAGCAATATCACTCAGCAATGAAATCTATGTCATCAGGCCCTTAGCAGCACAATGAGTGGATTCAGGTATGATGATTCTAACTGAAATAAGTCACACAGAAAAAGAAACATCATAAGATATCAGTAATACACGGAATGTAAACTTGGCTACACAGGAACTGAATTACAGAACAGAACAGGGTCTCAAATTTAGAAAACCAACTTATGCTTGCTTAAGGGGAAAGGTGAGTTGGGGTGCTGCATAAAACCAGAGATTGAAATGAGCACAGATAAAGTTCCTTAAGCCAAATATGGAATAGACAAGAGCTACTCCTTGCTCAACGAAATGGACTCAACACCGCATATTAAATGCCTAAGAATGTACCTGACTAGTAAGTATCTTAAAACCTATGGATTGCTATGTCTCCGAAAGAGAATCAAGCATGTGTACAGGGGCATAAACGCAGCAGTGATAGGATTGGAGAGGTTCGGTGAGCAAATGAAGACCCTTTGAAGTCATATTGCATGGTACCCATTCCACGGGTTTCAACTACCCAGGTTTAAGGTATTCTTCCTTCAGCTAAAACATGCATGTGGAACCTAGAGTATGATCAACCATGTGATCGGGAGACGTGTTCAAATATGTCTCAGTTTTCGTACCCTGGTACTCGGGTGCAACATTCCAGACGCTTTACTAACACCCTCCCGACTTGGAGAGTCAGTCCCTTTAACCTCCTGTTTGGCCCAGTTTGCAATTTCTGCGGAAGATGAACAGGAATAGCGAGAACCAATGAGAGACTAGCTGGAAGGTGTCTGGACGGGCAAATTTAACTCTCATTTCCCACCAGGAAGAGGAATTAACCAAAGGCTCAGCGTGCCGTGCCGGAACCAGATTAGGGCCTGAAGCCATCCTGCGGTGTTGTGGCCAGCTCAAAAGAAAGCGAGTTGAAGAAAGGAGCTCAGGGGCACTGTAATTCACAAACCTGCAGAGTTATAAATGACAGCTATCGTCCAAAAATATACTGAAGTAAGGCTGCCCAGAGGACTTGAAAGCGGGGCAGAATTGCAGGAAACCGATTTCAGGAGGCAGACTGGAATTGCATTGAAAGCATAGGAAAAGAGGCAGAACGTCCACAATGATGCACTTGGCCAAAAAGGGCGTATGCGTTTTTTCCTGAATATATTCAGGAAAAAACGCATACGCCCTTTTTGGCCAACCAAGCAAGCTTGCAAAGGAAATCTGCACTACAATGAAGTCTCACTTCCCCCCGGTCAAAAGGGCCATCTGAAAAAAGTGTAAAATCCAGAAAGGCAGGACAGGCCATGGAGAACTGGGAGCCTTGTTATGCTGATGGGCGGGATGTAAATTGCCAACAGACACTCGGGAGAAGTGTATGGTGTTTCCTGAAACATCTAAAAAACAAAGCAACAGAGCCTAGGGCACTTCCACTTATGGTCCTATAGCTTAGGGAAATTAAAATCAAAAAGACACAGCCACCCCAAAGTTTGGGACGCCTCTGTTTACAAGAACCTCGTTTACCGTACAAGTTCAACATCGCAGAAAGTGAAAAATGGATAAAGAAGTTGTGGTATTTACTTACAAAGCAATATCACTCAGCAATGAAATCTATGTCATCAGGCCCTTAGCAGCACAATGAGTGGATTCAGGTATGATGATTCTAACTGAAATAAGTCACACAGAAAAAGAAACATCATAAGATATCAGTAATACACGGAATGTAAACTTGGCTACACAGGAACTGAATTACAGAACAGAACAGGGTCTCAAATTTAGAAAACCAACTTATGCTTGCTTAAGGGGAAAGGTGAGTTGGGGTGCTGCATAAAACCAGAGATTGAAATGAGCACAGATAAAGTTCCTTAAGCCAAATATGGAATAGACAAGAGCTACTCCTTGCTCAACGAAATGGACTCAACACCGCATATTAAATGCCTAAGAATGTACCTGACTAGTAAGTATCTTAAAACCTATGGATTGCTATGTCTCCGAAAGAGAATCAAGCATGTGTACAGGGGCATAAACGCAGCAGTGATAGGATTGGAGAGGTTCGGTGAGCAAATGAAGACCCTTTGAAGTCATATTGCATGGTACCCATTCCACGGGTTTCAACTACCCAGGTTTAAGGTATTCTTCCTTCAGCTAAAACATGCATGTGGAACCTAGAGTATGATCAACCATGTGATCGGGAGACGTGTTCAAATATGTCTCAGTTTTCGTACCCTGGTACTCGGGTGCAACATTCCAGACGCTTTACTAACACCCTCCCGACTTGGAGAGTCAGTCCCTTTAACCTCCTGTTTGGCCCAGTTTGCAATTTCTGCGGAAGATGAACAGGAATAGCGAGAACCAATGAGAGACTAGCTGGAAGGTGTCTGGACGGGCAAATTTAACTCTCATTTCCCACCAGGAAGAGGAATTAACCAAAGGCTCAGCGTGCCGTGCCGGAACCAGATTAGGGCCTGAAGCCATCCTGCGGTGTTGCGGCCAGCTCAAAAGAAAGCGAGTTGAAGAAAGGAGCTCAGGGGCACTGTAATTCACAAACCTGCAGAGTTATAAATGACAGCTATCGTCCAAAAATATACTGAAGTAAGGCTGCCCAGAGGACTTGAAAGCGGGGCAGAATTGCAGGAAACCGATTTCAGGAGGCAGACTGGAATTGCATTGAAAGCATAGGAAAAGAGGCAGAACGTCCACAATGATGCACTTGGCCAAAAAGGGCGTATGCGTTTTTTCCTGAATATATTCAGGAAAAAACGCATACGCCCTTTTTGGCCAACCAAGCAAGCTTGCAAAGGAAATCTGCACTACAATGAAGTCTCACTTCCCCCCGGTCAAAAGGGCCATCTGAAAAAAGTGTAAAATCCAGAAAGGCAGGACAGGCCATGGAGAACTGGGAGCCTTGTTATGCTGATGGGCGGGATGTAAATTGCCAACAGACACTCGGGAGAAGTGTATGGTGTTTCCTGAAACATCTAAAAAACAAAGCAACAGAGCCTAGGGCACTTCCACTTATGGTCCTATAGCTTAGGGAAATTAAAATCAAAAAGACACAGCCACCCCAAAGTTTGGGACGCCTCTGTTTACAAGAACCTCGTTTACCGTACAAGTTCAACATCGCAGAAAGTGAAAAATGGATAAAGAAGTTGTGGTATTTACTTACAAAGCAATATCACTCAGCAATGAAATCTATGTCATCAGGCCCTTAGCAGCACAATGAGTGGATTCAGGTATGATGATTCTAACTGAAATAAGTCACACAGAAAAAGAAACATCATAAGATATCAGTAATACACGGAATGTAAACTTGGCTACACAGGAACTGAATTACAGAACAGAACAGGGTCTCAAATTTAGAAAACCAACTTATGCTTGCTTAAGGGGAAAGGTGAGTTGGGGTGCTGCATAAAACCAGAGATTGAAATGAGCACAGATAAAGTTCCTTAAGCCAAATATGGAATAGACAAGAGCTACTCCTTGCTCAACGAAATGGACTCAACACCGCATATTAAATGCCTAAGAATGTACCTGACTAGTAAGTATCTTAAAACCTATGGATTGCTATGTCTCCGAAAGAGAATCAAGCATGTGTACAGGGGCATAAACGCAGCAGTGATAGGATTGGAGAGGTTCGGTGAGCAAATGAAGACCCTTTGAAGTCATATTGCATGGTACCCATTCCACGGGTTTCAACTACCCAGGTTTAAGGTATTCTTCCTTCAGCTAAAACATGCATGTGGAACCTAGAGTATGATCAACCATGTGATCGGGAGACGTGTTCAAATATGTCTCAGTTTTCGTACCCTGGTACTCGGGTGCAACATTCCAGACGCTTTACTAACACCCTCCCGACTTGGAGAGTCAGTCCCTTTAACCTCCTGTTTGGCCCAGTTTGCAATTTCTGCGGAAGATGAACAGGAATAGCGAGAACCAATGAGAGACTAGCTGGAAGGTGTCTGGACGGGCAAATTTAACTCTCATTTCCCACCAGGAAGAGGAATTAACCAAAGGCTCAGCGTGCCGTGCCGGAACCAGATTAGGGCCTGAAGCCATCCTGCGGTGTTGCGGCCAGCTCAAAAGAAAGCGAGTTGAAGAAAGGAGCTCAGGGGCACTGTAATTCACAAACCTGCAGAGTTATAAATGACAGCTATCGTCCAAAAATATACTGAAGTAAGGCTGCCCAGAGGACTTGAAAGCGGGGCAGAATTGCAGGAAACCGATTTCAGGAGGCAGACTGGAATTGCATTGAAAGCATAGGAAAAGAGGCAGAACGTCCACAATGATGCACTTGGCCAAAAAGGGCGTATGCGTTTTTTCCTGAATATATTCAGGAAAAAACGCATACGCCCTTTTTGGCCAACCAAGCAAGCTTGCAAAGGAAATCTGCACTACAATGAAGTCTCACTTCCCCCCGGTCAAAAGGGCCATCTGAAAAAAGTGTAAAATCCAGAAAGGCAGGACAGGCCATGGAGAACTGGGAGCCTTGTTATGCTGATGGGCGGGATGTAAATTGCCAACAGACACTCGGGAGAAGTGTATGGTGTTTCCTGAAACATCTAAAAAACAAAGCAACAGAGCCTAGGGCACTTCCACTTATGGTCCTATAGCTTAGGGAAATTAAAATCAAAAAGACACAGCCACCCCAAAGTTTGGGACGCCTCTGTTTACAAGAACCTCGTTTACCGTACAAGTTCAACATCGCAGAAAGTGAAAAATGGATAAAGAAGTTGTGGTATTTACTTACAAAGCAATATCACTCAGCAATGAAATCTATGTCATCAGGCCCTTAGCAGCACAATGAGTGGATTCAGGTATGATGATTCTAACTGAAATAAGTCACACAGAAAAAGAAACATCATAAGATATCAGTAATACACGGAATGTAAACTTGGCTACACAGGAACTGAATTACAGAACAGAACAGGGTCTCAAATGTAGAAAACCAACTTATGCTTGCTTAAGGGGAAAGGTGAGTTGGGGTGCTGCATAAAACCAGAGATTGAAATGAGCACAGATAAAGTTCCTTAAGCCAAATATGGAATAGACAAGAGCTACTCCTTGCTCAACGAAATGGACTCAACACCGCATATTAAATGCCTAAGAATGTACCTGACTAGTAAGTATCTTAAAACCTATGGATTGCTATGTCTCCGAAAGAGAATCAAGCATGTGTACAGGGGCATAAACGCAGCAGTGATAGGATTGGAGAGGTTCGGTGAGCAAATGAAGACCCTTTGAAGTCATATTGCATGGTACCCATTCCACGGGTTTCAACTACCCAGGTTTAAGGTATTCTTCCTTCAGCTAAAACATGCATGTGGAACCTAGAGTATGATCAACCATGTGATCGGGAGACGTGTTCAAATATGTCTCAGTTTTCGTACCCTGGTACTCGGGTGCAACATTCCAGACGCTTTACTAACACCCTCCCGACTTGGAGAGTCAGTCCCTTTAACCTCCTGTTTGGCCCAGTTTGCAATTTCTGCGGAAGATGAACAGGAATAGCGAGAACCAATGAGAGACTAGCTGGAAGGTGTCTGGACGGGCAAATTTAACTCTCATTTCCCACCAGGAAGAGGAATTAACCAAAGGCTCAGCGTGCCGTGCCGGAACCAGATTAGGGCCTGAAGCCATCCTGCGGTGTTGCGGCCAGCTCAAAAGAAAGCGAGTTGAAGAAAGGAGCTCAGGGGCACTGTAATTCACAAACCTGCAGAGTTATAAATGACAGCTATCGTCCAAAAATATACTGAAGTAAGGCTGCCCAGAGGACTTGAAAGCGGGGCAGAATTGCAGGAAACCGATTTCAGGAGGCAGACTGGAATTGCATTGAAAGCATAGGAAAAGAGGCAGAACGTCCACAATGATGCACTTGGCCAAAAAGGGCGTATGCGTTTTTTCCTGAATATATTCAGGAAAAAACGCATACGCCCTTTTTGGCCAACCAAGCAAGCTTGCAAAGGAAATCTGCACTACAATGAAGTCTCACTTCCCCCCGGTCAAAAGGGCCATCTGAAAAAAGTGTAAAATCCAGAAAGGCAGGACAGGCCATGGAGAACTGGGAGCCTTGTTATGCTGATGGGCGGGATGTAAATTGCCAACAGACACTCGGGAGAAGTGTATGGTGTTTCCTGAAACATCTAAAAAACAAAGCAACAGAGCCTAGGGCACTTCCACTTATGGTCCTATAGCTTAGGGAAATTAAAATCAAAAAGACACAGCCACCCCAAAGTTTGGGACGCCTCTGTTTACAAGAACCTCGTGTACAGTACAAGTTCAACATCGCAGAAAGTGAAAAATGGATAAAGAAGTTGTGGTATTTACTTACAAAGCAATATCACTCAGCAATGAAATCTATGTCATCAGGCCCTTAGCAGCACAATGAGTGGATTCAGGTATGATGATTCTAACTGAAATAAGTCACACAGAAAAAGAAACATCATAAGATATCAGTAATACACGGAATGTAAACTTGGCTACACAGGAACTGAATTACAGAACAGAACAGGGTCTCAAATTTAGAAAACCAACTTATGCTTGCTTAAGGGGAAAGGTGAGTTGGGGTGCTGCATAAAACCAGAGATTGAAATGAGCACAGATAAAGTTCCTTAAGCCAAATATGGAATAGACAAGAGCTACTCCTTGCTCAACGAAATGGACTCAACACCGCATATTAAATGCCTAAGAATGTACCTGACTAGTAAGTATCTTAAAACCTATGGATTGCTATGTCTCCGAAAGAGAATCAAGCATGTGTACAGGGGCATAAACGCAGCAGTGATAGGATTGGAGAGGTTCGGTGAGCAAATGAAGACCCTTTGAAGTCATATTGCATGGTACCCATTCCACGGGTTTCAACTACCCAGGTTTAAGGTATTCTTCCTTCAGCTAAAACATGCATGTGGAACCTAGAGTATGATCAACCATGTGATCGGGAGACGTGTTCAAATATGTCTCAGTTTTCGTACCCTGGTACTCGGGTGCAACATTCCAGACGCTTTACTAACACCCTCCCGACTTGGAGAGTCAGTCCCTTTAACCTCCTGTTTGGCCCAGTTTGCAATTTCTGCGGAAGATGAACAGGAATAGCGAGAACCAATGAGAGACTAGCTGGAAGGTGTCTGGACGGGCAAATTTAACTCTCATTTCCCACCAGGAAGAGGAATTAACCAAAGGCTCAGCGTGCCGTGCCGGAACCAGATTAGGGCCTGAAGCCATCCTGCGGTGTTGCGGCCAGCTCAAAAGAAAGCGAGTTGAAGAAAGGAGCTCAGGGGCACTGTAATTCACAAACCTGCAGAGTTATAAATGACAGCTATCGTCCAAAAATATACTGAAGTAAGGCTGCCCAGAGGACTTGAAAGCGGGGCAGAATTGCAGGAAACCGATTTCAGGAGGCAGACTGGAATTGCATTGAAAGCATAGGAAAAGAGGCAGAACGTCCACAATGATGCACTTGGCCAAAAAGGGCGTATGCGTTTTTTCCTGAATATATTCAGGAAAAAACGCATACGCCCTTTTTGGCCAACCAAGCAAGCTTGCAAAGGAAATCTGCACTACAATGAAGTCTCACTTCCCCCCGGTCAAAAGGGCCATCTGAAAAAAGTGTAAAATCCAGAAAGGCAGGACAGGCCATGGAGAACTGGGAGCCTTGTTATGCTGATGGGCGGGATGTAAATTGCCAACAGACACTCGGGAGAAGTGTATGGTGTTTCCTGAAACATCTAAAAAACAAAGCAACAGAGCCTAGGGCACTTCCACTTATGGTCCTATAGCTTAGGGAAATTAAAATCAAAAAGACACAGCCACCCCAAAGTTTGGGACGCCTCTGTTTACAAGAACCTCGTTTACCGTACAAGTTCAACATCGCAGAAAGTGAAAAATGGATAAAGAAGTTGTGGTATTTACTTACAAAACAATATCACTCAGCAATGAAATCTATGTCATCAGGCCCTTAGCAGCACAATGAGTGGATTCAGGTATGATGATTCTAACTGAAATAAGTCACACAGAAAAAGAAACATCATAAGATATCAGTAATACACGGAATGTAAACTTGGCTACACAGGAACTGAATTACAGAACAGAACAGGGTCTCAAATGTAGAAAACCAACTTATGCTTGCTTAAGGGGAAAGGTGAGTTGGGGTGCTGCATAAAACCAGAGATTGAAATGAGCACAGATAAAGTTCCTTAAGCCAAATATGGAATAGACAAGAGCTACTCCTTGCTCAACGAAATGGACTCAACACCGCATATTAAATGCCTAAGAATGTACCTGACTAGTAAGTATCTTAAAACCTATGGATTGCTATGTCTCCGAAAGAGAATCAAGCATGTGTACAGGGGCATAAACGCAGCAGTGATAGGATTGGAGAGGTTCGGTGAGCAAATGAAGACCCTTTGAAGTCATATTGCATGGTACCCATTCCACGGGTTTCAACTACCCAGGTTTAAGGTATTCTTCCTTCAGCTAAAACATGCATGTGGAACCTAGAGTATGATCAACCATGTGATCGGGAGACGTGTTCAAATATGTCTCAGTTTTCGTACCCTGGTACTCGGGTGCAACATTCCAGACGCTTTACTAACACCCTCCCGACTTGGAGAGTCAGTCCCTTTAACCTCCTGTTTGGCCCAGTTTGCAATTTCTGCGGAAGATGAACAGGAATAGCGAGAACCAATGAGAGACTAGCTGGAAGGTGTCTGGACGGGCAAATTTAACTCTCATTTCCCACCAGGAAGAGGAATTAACCAAAGGCTCAGCGTGCCGTGCCGGAACCAGATTAGGGCCTGAAGCCATCCTGCGGTGTTGCGGCCAGCTCAAAAGAAAGCGAGTTGAAGAAAGGAGCTCAGGGGCACTGTAATTCACAAACCTGCAGAGTTATAAATGACAGCTATCGTCCAAAAATATACTGAAGTAAGGCTGCCCAGAGGACTTGAAAGCGGGGCAGAATTGCAGGAAACCGATTTCAGGAGGCAGACTGGAATTGCATTGAAAGCATAGGAAAAGAGGCAGAACGTCCACAATGATGCACTTGGCCAAAAAGGGCGTATGCGTTTTTTCCTGAATATATTCAGGAAAAAACGCATACGCCCTTTTTGGCCAACCAAGCAAGCTTGCAAAGGAAATCTGCACTACAATGAAGTCTCACTTCCCCCCGGTCAAAAGGGCCATCTGAAAAAAGTGTAAAATCCAGAAAGGCAGGACAGGCCATGGAGAACTGGGAGCCTTGTTATGCTGATGGGCGGGATGTAAATTGCCAACAGACACTCGGGAGAAGTGTATGGTGTTTCCTGAAACATCTAAAAAACAAAGCAACAGAGCCTAGGGCACTTCCACTTATGGTCCTATAGCTTAGGGAAATTAAAATCAAAAAGACACAGCCACCCCAAAGTTTGGGACGCCTCTGTTTACAAGAACCTCGTTTACCGTACAAGTTCAACATCGCAGAAAGTGAAAAATGGATAAAGAAGTTGTGGTATTTACTTACAAAGCAATATCACTCAGCAATGAAATCTATGTCATCAGGCCCTTAGCAGCACAATGAGTGGATTCAGGTATGATGATTCTAACTGAAATAAGTCACACAGAAAAAGAAACATCATAAGATATCAGTAATACACGGAATGTAAACTTGGCTACACAGGAACTGAATTACAGAACAGAACAGGGTCTCAAATTTAGAAAACCAACTTATGCTTGCTTAAGGGGAAAGGTGAGTTGGGGTGCTGCATAAAACCAGAGATTGAAATGAGCACAGATAAAGTTCCTTAAGCCAAATATGGAATAGACAAGAGCTACTCCTTGCTCAACGAAATGGACTCAACACCGCATATTAAATGCCTAAGAATGTACCTGACTAGTAAGTATCTTAAAACCTATGGATTGCTATGTCTCCGAAAGAGAATCAAGCATGTGTACAGGGGCATAAACGCAGCAGTGATAGGATTGGAGAGGTTCGGTGAGCAAATGAAGACCCTTTGAAGTCATATTGCATGGTACCCATTCCACGGGTTTCAACTACCCAGGTTTAAGGTATTCTTCCTTCAGCTAAAACATGCATGTGGAACCTAGAGTATGATCAACCATGTGATCGGGAGACGTGTTCAAATATGTCTCAGTTTTCGTACCCTGGTACTCGGGTGCAACATTCCAGACGCTTTACTAACACCCTCCCGACTTGGAGAGTCAGTCCCTTTAACCTCCTGTTTGGCCCAGTTTGCAATTTCTGCGGAAGATGAACAGGAATAGCGAGAACCAATGAGAGACTAGCTGGAAGGTGTCTGGACGGGCAAATTTAACTCTCATTTCCCACCAGGAAGAGGAATTAACCAAAGGCTCAGCGTGCCGTGCCGGAACCAGATTAGGGCCTGAAGCCATCCTGCGGTGTTGCGGCCAGCTCAAAAGAAAGCGAGTTGAAGAAAGGAGCTCAGGGGCACTGTAATTCACAAACCTGCAGAGTTACAAATGACAGCTATCGTCCAAAAATATACTGAAGTAAGGCTGCCCAGAGGACTTGAAAGCGGGGCAGAATTGCAGGAAACCGATTTCAGGAGGCAGACTGGAATTGCATTGAAAGCATAGGAAAAGAGGCAGAACGTCCACAATGATGCACTTGGCCAAAAAGGGCGTATGCGTTTTTTCCTGAATATATTCAGGAAAAAACGCATACGCCCTTTTTGGCCAACCAAGCAAGCTTGCAAAGGAAATCTGCACTACAATGAAGTCTCACTTCCCCCCGGTCAAAAGGGCCATCTGAAAAAAGTGTAAAATCCAGAAAGGCAGGACAGGCCATGGAGAACTGGGAGCCTTGTTATGCTGATGGGCGGGATGTAAATTGCCAACAGACACTCGGGAGAAGTGTATGGTGTTTCCTGAAACATCTAAAAAACAAAGCAACAGAGCCTAGGGCACTTCCACTTATGGTCCTATAGCTTAGGGAAATTAAAATCAAAAAGACACAGCCACCCCAAAGTTTGGGACGCCTCTGTTTACAAGAACCTCGTGTACCGTACAAGTTCAACATCGCAGAAAGTGAAAAATGGATAAAGAAGTTGTGGTATTTACTTACAAAGCAATATCACTCAGCAATGAAATCTATGTCATCAGGCCCTTAGCAGCACAATGAGTGGATTCAGGTATGATGATTCTAACTGAAATAAGTCACACAGAAAAAGAAACATCATAAGATATCAGTAATACACGGAATGTAAACTTGGCTACACAGGAACTGAATTACAGAACAAAACAGGGTCTCAAATTTAGAAAACCAACTTATGCTTGCTTAAGGGGAAAGGTGAGTTGGGGTGCTGCATAAAACCAGAGATTGAAATGAGCACAGATAAAGTTCCTTAAGCCAAATATGGAATAGACAAGAGCTACTCCTTGCTCAACGAAATGGACTCAACACCGCATATTAAATGCCTAAGAATGTACCTGACTAGTAAGTATCTTAAAACCTATGGATTGCTATGTCTCCGAAAGAGAATCAAGCATGTGTACAGGGGCATAAACGCAGCAGTGATAGGATTGGAGAGGTTCGGTGAGCAAATGAAGACCCTTTGAAGTCATATTGCATGGTACCCATTCCACGGGTTTCAACTACCCAGGTTTAAGGTATTCTTCCTTCAGCTAAAACATGCATGTGGAACCTAGAGTATGATCAACCATGTGATCGGGAGACGTGTTCAAATATGTCTCAGTTTTCGTACCCTGGTACTCGGGTGCAACATTCCAGACGCTTTACTAACACCCTCCCGACTTGGAGAGTCAGTCCCTTTAACCTCCTGTTTGGCCCAGTTTGCAATTTCTGCGGAAGATGAACAGGAATAGCGAGAACCAATGAGAGACTAGCTGGAAGGTGTCTGGACGGGCAAATTTAACTCTCATTTCCCACCAGGAAGAGGAATTAACCAAAGGCTCAGCGTGCCGTGCCGGAACCAGATTAGGGCCTGAAGCCATCCTGCGGTGTTGCGGCCAGCTCAAAAGAAAGCGAGTTGAAGAAAGGAGCTCAGGGGCACTGTAATTCACAAACCTGCAGAGTTATAAATGACAGCTATCGTCCAAAAATATACTGAAGTAAGGCTGCCCAGAGGACTTGAAAGCGGGGCAGAATTGCAGGAAACCGATTTCAGGAGGCAGACTGGAATTGCATTGAAAGCATAGGAAAAGAGGCAGAACGTCCACAATGATGCACTTGGCCAAAAAGGGCGTATGCGTTTTTTCCTGAATATATTCAGGAAAAAACGCATACGCCCTTTTTGGCCAACCAAGCAAGCTTGCAAAGGAAATCTGCACTACAATGAAGTCTCACTTCCCCCCGGTCAAAAGGGCCATCTGAAAAAAGTGTAAAATCCAGAAAGGCAGGACAGGCCATGGAGAACTGGGAGCCTTGTTATGCTGATGGGCGGGATGTAAATTGCCAACAGACACTCGGGAGAAGTGTATGGTGTTTCCTGAAACATCTAAAAAACAAAGCAACAGAGCCTAGGGCACTTCCACTTATGGTCCTATAGCTTAGGGAAATTAAAATCAAAAAGACACAGCCACCCCAAAGTTTGGGACGCCTCTGTTTACAAGAACCTCGTTTACCGTACAAGTTCAACATCGCAGAAAGTGAAAAATGGATAAAGAAGTTGTGGTATTTACTTACAAAGCAATATCACTCAGCAATGAAATCTATGTCATCAGGCCCTTAGCAGCACAATGAGTGGATTCAGGTATGATGATTCTAACTGAAATAAGTCACACAGAAAAAGAAACATCATAAGATATCAGTAATACACGGAATGTAAACTTGGCTACACAGGAACTGAATTACAGAACAGAACAGGGTCTCAAATTTAGAAAACCAACTTATGCTTGCTTAAGGGGAAAGGTGAGTTGGGGTGCTGCATAAAACCAGAGATTGAAATGAGCACAGATAAAGTTCCTTAAGCCAAATATGGAATAGACAAGAGCTACTCCTTGCTCAACGAAATGGACTCAACACCGCATATTAAATGCCTAAGAATGTACCTGACTAGTAAGTATCTTAAAACCTATGGATTGCTATGTCTCCGAAAGAGAATCAAGCATGTGTACAGGGGCATAAACGCAGCAGTGATAGGATTGGAGAGGTTCGGTGAGCAAATGAAGACCCTTTGAAGTCATATTGCATGGTACCCATTCCACGGGTTTCAACTACCCAGGTTTAAGGTATTCTTCCTTCAGCTAAAACATGCATGTGGAACCTAGAGTATGATCAACCATGTGATCGGGAGACGTGTTCAAATATGTCTCAGTTTTCGTACCCTGGTACTCGGGTGCAACATTCCAGACGCTTTACTAACACCCTCCCGACTTGGAGAGTCAGTCCCTTTAACCTCCTGTTTGGCCCAGTTTGCAATTTCTGCGGAAGATGAACAGGAATAGCGAGAACCAATGAGAGACTAGCTGGAAGGTGTCTGGACGGGCAAATTTAACTCTCATTTCCCACCAGGAAGAGGAATTAACCAAAGGCTCAGCGTGCCGTGCCGGAACCAGATTAGGGCCTGAAGCCATCCTGCGGTGTTGCGGCCAGCTCAAAAGAAAGCGAGTTGAAGAAAGGAGCTCAGGGGCACTGTAATTCACAAACCTGCAGAGTTATAAATGACAGCTATCGTCCAAAAATATACTGAAGTAAGGCTGCCCAGAGGACTTGAAAGCGGGGCAGAATTGCAGGAAACCGATTTCAGGAGGCAGACTGGAATTGCATTGAAAGCATAGGAAAAGAGGCAGAACGTCCACAATGATGCACTTGGCCAAAAAGGGCGTATGCGTTTTTTCCTGAATATATTCAGGAAAAAACGCATACGCCCTTTTTGGCCAACCAAGCAAGCTTGCAAAGGAAATCTGCACTACAATGAAGTCTCACTTCCCCCCGGTCAAAAGGGCCATCTGAAAAAAGTGTAAAATCCAGAAAGGCAGGACAGGCCATGGAGAACTGGGAGCCTTGTTATGCTGATGGGCGGGATGTAAATTGCCAACAGACACTCGGGAGAAGTGTATGGTGTTTCCTGAAACATCTAAAAAACAAAGCAACAGAGCCTAGGGCACTTCCACTTATGGTCCTATAGCTTAGGGAAATTAAAATCAAAAAGACACAGCCACCCCAAAGTTTGGGACGCCTCTGTTTACAAGAACCTCGTTTACCGTACAAGTTCAACATCGCAGAAAGTGAAAAATGGATAAAGAAGTTGTGGTATTTACTTACAAAGCAATATCACTCAGCAATGAAATCTATGTCATCAGGCCCTTAGCAGCACAATGAGTGGATTCAGGTATGATGATTCTAACTGAAATAAGTCACACAGAAAAAGAAACATCATAAGATATCAGTAATACACGGAATGTAAACTTGGCTACACAGGAACTGAATTACAGAACAGAACAGGGTCTCAAATTTAGAAAACCAACTTATGCTTGCTTAAGGGGAAAGGTGAGTTGGGGTGCTGCATAAAACCAGAGATTGAAATGAGCACAGATAAAGTTCCTTAAGCCAAATATGGAATAGACAAGAGCTACTCCTTGCTCAACGAAATGGACTCAACACCGCATATTAAATGCCTAAGAATGTACCTGACTAGTAAGTATCTTAAAACCTATGGATTGCTATGTCTCCGAAAGAGAATCAAGCATGTGTACAGGGGCATAAACGCAGCAGTGATAGGATTGGAGAGGTTCGGTGAGCAAATGAAGACCCTTTGAAGTCATATTGCATGGTACCCATTCCACGGGTTTCAACTACCCAGGTTTAAGGTATTCTTCCTTCAGCTAAAACATGCATGTGGAACCTAGAGTATGATCAACCATGTGATCGGGAGACGTGTTCAAATATGTCTCAGTTTTCGTACCCTGGTACTCGGGTGCAACATTCCAGACGCTTTACTAACACCCTCCCGACTTGGAGAGTCAGTCCCTTTAACCTCCTGTTTGGCCCAGTTTGCAATTTCTGCGGAAGATGAACAGGAATAGCGAGAACCAATGAGAGACTAGCTGGAAGGTGTCTGGACGGGCAAATTTAACTCTCATTTCCCACCAGGAAGAGGAATTAACCAAAGGCTCAGCGTGCCGTGCCGGAACCAGATTAGGGCCTGAAGCCATCCTGCGGTGTTGCGGCCAGCTCAAAAGAAAGCGAGTTGAAGAAAGGAGCTCAGGGACACTGTAATTCACAAACCTGCAGAGTTATAAATGACAGCTATCGTCCAAAAATATACTGAAGTAAGGCTGCCCAGAGGACTTGAAAGCGGGGCAGAATTGCAGGAAACCGATTTCAGGAGGCAGACTGGAATTGCATTGAAAGCATAGGAAAAGAGGCAGAACGTCCACAATGATGCACTTGGCCAAAAAGGGCGTATGCGTTTTTTCCTGAATATATTCAGGAAAAAACGCATACGCCCTTTTTGGCCAACCAAGCAAGCTTGCAAAGGAAATCTGCACTACAATGAAGTCTCACTTCCCCCCGGTCAAAAGGGCCATCTGAAAAAAGTGTAAAATCCAGAAAGGCAGGACAGGCCATGGAGAACTGGGAGCCTTGTTATGCTGATGGGCGGGATGTAAATTGCCAACAGACACTCGGGAGAAGTGTATGGTGTTTCCTGAAACATCTAAAAAACAAAGCAACAGAGCCTAGGGCACTTCCACTTATGGTCCTATAGCTTAGGGAAATTAAAATCAAAAAGACACAGCCACCCCAAAGTTTGGGACGCCTCTGTTTACAAGAACCTCGTGTACAGTACAAGTTCAACATCGCAGAAAGTGAAAAATGGATAAAGAAGTTGTGGTATTTACTTACAAAGCAATATCACTCAGCAATGAAATCTATGTCATCAGGCCCTTAGCAGCACAATGAGTGGATTCAGGTATGATGATTCTAACTGAAATAAGTCACACAGAAAAAGAAACATCATAAGATATCAGTAATACACGGAATGTAAACTTGGCTACACAGGAACTGAATTACAGAACAGAACAGGGTCTCAAATTTAGAAAACCAACTTATGCTTGCTTAAGGGGAAAGGTGAGTTGGGGTGCTGCATAAAACCAGAGATTGAAATGAGCACAGATAAAGTTCCTTAAGCCAAATATGGAATAGACAAGAGCTACTCCTTGCTCAACGAAATGGACTCAACACCGCATATTAAATGCCTAAGAATGTACCTGACTAGTAAGTATCTTAAAACCTATGGATTGCTATGTCTCCGAAAGAGAATCAAGCATGTGTACAGGGGCATAAACGCAGCAGTGATAGGATTGGAGAGGTTCGGTGAGCAAATGAAGACCCTTTGAAGTCATATTGCATGGTACCCATTCCACGGGTTTCAACTACCCAGGTTTAAGGTATTCTTCCTTCAGCTAAAACATGCATGTGGAACCTAGAGTATGATCAACCATGTGATCGGGAGACGTGTTCAAATATGTCTCAGTTTTCGTACCCTGGTACTCGGGTGCAACATTCCAGACGCTTTACTAACACCCTCCCGACTTGGAGAGTCAGTCCCTTTAACCTCCTGTTTGGCCCAGTTTGCAATTTCTGCGGAAGATGAACAGGAATAGCGAGAACCAATGAGAGACTAGCTGGAAGGTGTCTGGACGGGCAAATTTAACTCTCATTTCCCACCAGGAAGAGGAATTAACCAAAGGCTCAGCGTGCCGTGCCGGAACCAGATTAGGGCCTGAAGCCATCCTGCGGTGTTGCGGCCAGCTCAAAAGAAAGCGAGTTGAAGAAAGGAGCTCAGGGGCACTGTAATTCACAAACCTGCAGAGTTACAAATGACAGCTATCGTCCAAAAATATACTGAAGTAAGGCTGCCCAGAGGACTTGAAAGCGGGGCAGAATTGCAGGAAACCGATTTCAGGAGGCAGACTGGAATTGCATTGAAAGCATAGGAAAAGAGGCAGAACGTCCACAATGATGCACTTGGCCAAAAAGGGCGTATGCGTTTTTTCCTGAATATATTCAGGAAAAAACGCATACGCCCTTTTTGGCCAACCAAGCAAGCTTGCAAAGGAAATCTGCACTACAATGAAGTCTCACTTCCCCCCGGTCAAAAGGGCCATCTGAAAAAAGTGTAAAATCCAGAAAGGCAGGACAGGCCATGGAGAACTGGGAGCCTTGTTATGCTGATGGGCGGGATGTAAATTGCCAACAGACACTCGGGAGAAGTGTATGGTGTTTCCTGAAACATCTAAAAAACAAAGCAACAGAGCCTAGGGCACTTCCACTTATGGTCCTATAGCTTAGGGAAATTAAAATCAAAAAGACACAGCCACCCCAAAGTTTGGGACGCCTCTGTTTACAAGAACCTCGTTTACCGTACAAGTTCAACATCGCAGAAAGTGAAAAATGGATAAAGAAGTTGTGGTATTTACTTACAAAGCAATATCACTCAGCAATGAAATCTATGTCATCAGGCCCTTAGCAGCACAATGAGTGGATTCAGGTATGATGATTCTAACTGAAATAAGTCACACAGAAAAAGAAACATCATAAGATATCAGTAATACACGGAATGTAAACTTGGCTACACAGGAACTGAATTACAGAACAGAACAGGGTCTCAAATTTAGAAAACCAACTTATGCTTGCTTAAGGGGAAAGGTGAGTTGGGGTGCTGCATAAAACCAGAGATTGAAATGAGCACAGATAAAGTTCCTTAAGCCAAATATGGAATAGACAAGAGCTACTCCTTGCTCAACGAAATGGACTCAACACCGCATATTAAATGCCTAAGAATGTACCTGACTAGTAAGTATCTTAAAACCTATGGATTGCTATGTCTCCGAAAGAGAATCAAGCATGTGTACAGGGGCATAAACGCAGCAGTGATAGGATTGGAGAGGTTCGGTGAGCAAATGAAGACCCTTTGAAGTCATATTGCATGGTACCCATTCCACGGGTTTCAACTACCCAGGTTTAAGGTATTCTTCCTTCAGCTAAAACATGCATGTGGAACCTAGAGTATGATCAACCATGTGATCGGGAGACGTGTTCAAATATGTCTCAGTTTTCGTACCCTGGTACTCGGGTGCAACATTCCAGACGCTTTACTAACACCCTCCCGACTTGGAGAGTCAGTCCCTTTAACCTCCTGTTTGGCCCAGTTTGCAATTTCTGCGGAAGATGAACAGGAATAGCGAGAACCAATGAGAGACTAGCTGGAAGGTGTCTGGACGGGCAAATTTAACTCTCATTTCCCACCAGGAAGAGGAATTAACCAAAGGCTCAGCGTGCCGTGCCGGAAACAGATTAGGGCCTGAAGCCATCATGCGGTGTTGCGGCCAGCTCAAAAGAAAGCGAGTTGAAGAAAGGAGCTCAGGGGCACTGTAATTCACAAACCTGCAGAGTTACAAATGACAGCTATCGTCCAAAAATATACTGAAGTAAGGCTGCCCAGAGGACTTGAAAGCGGGGCAGAATTGCAGGAAACCGATTTCAGGAGGCAGACTGGAATTGCATTGAAAGCATAGGAAAAGAGGCAGAACGTCCACAATGATGCACTTGGCCAAAAAGGGCGTATGCGTTTTTTCCTGAATATATTCAGGAAAAAACGCATACGCCCTTTTTGGCCAACCAAGCAAGCTTGCAAAGGAAATCTGCACTACAATGAAGTCTCACTTCCCCCCGGTCAAAAGGGCCATCTGAAAAAAGTGTAAAATCCAGAAAGGCAGGACAGGCCATGGAGAACTGGGAGCCTTGTTATGCTGATGGGCGGGATGTAAATTGCCAACAGACACTCGGGAGAAGTGTATGGTGTTTCCTGAAACATCTAAAAAACAAAGCAACAGAGCCTAGGGCACTTCCACTTATGGTCCTATAGCTTAGGGAAATTAAAATCAAAAAGACACAGCCACCCCAAAGTTTGGGACGCCTCTGTTTACAAGAACCTCGTTTACCGTACAAGTTCAACATCGCAGAAAGTGAAAAATGGATAAAGAAGTTGTGGTATTTACTTACAAAGCAATATCACTCAGCAATGAAATCTATGTCATCAGGCCCTTAGCAGCACAATGAGTGGATTCAGGTATGATGATTCTAACTGAAATAAGTCACACAGAAAAAGAAACATCATAAGATATCAGTAATACACGGAATGTAAACTTGGCTACACAGGAACTGAATTACAGAACAGAACAGGGTCTCAAATTTAGAAAACCAACTTATGCTTGCTTAAGGGGAAAGGTGAGTTGGGGTGCTGCATAAAACCAGAGATTGAAATGAGCACAGATAAAGTTCCTTAAGCCAAATATGGAATAGACAAGAGCTACTCCTTGCTCAACGAAATGGACTCAACACCGCATATTAAATGCCTAAGAATGTACCTGACTAGTAAGTATCTTAAAACCTATGGATTGCTATGTCTCCGAAAGAGAATCAAGCATGTGTACAGGGGCATAAACGCAGCAGTGATAGGATTGGAGAGGTTCGGTGAGCAAATGAAGACCCTTTGAAGTCATATTGCATGGTACCCATTCCACGGGTTTCAACTACCCAGGTTTAAGGTATTCTTCCTTCAGCTAAAACATGCATGTGGAACCTAGAGTATGATCAACCATGTGATCGGGAGACGTGTTCAAATATGTCTCAGTTTTCGTACCCTGGTACTCGGGTGCAACATTCCAGACGCTTTACTAACACCCTCCCGACTTGGAGAGTCAGTCCCTTTAACCTCCTGTTTGGCCCAGTTTGCAATTTCTGCGGAAGATGAACAGGAATAGCGAGAACCAATGAGAGACTAGCTGGAAGGTGTCTGGACGGGCAAATTTAACTCTCATTTCCCACCAGGAAGAGGAATTAACCAAAGGCTCAGCGTGCCGTGCCGGAAACAGATTAGGGCCTGAAGCCATCCTGCGGTGTTGCGGCCAGCTCAAAAGAAAGCGAGTTGAAGAAAGGAGCTCAGGGGCACTGTAATTCACAAACCTGCAGAGTTATAAATGACAGCTATCGTCCAAAAATATACTGAAGTAAGGCTGCCAAGAGGACTTGAAAGCGGGGCAGAATTGCAGGAAACCGATTTCAGGAGGCAGACTGGAATTGCATTGAAAGCATAGGAAAAGAGGCAGAACGTCCACAATGATGCACTTGGCCAAAAAGGGCGTATGCGTTTTTTCCTGAATATATTCAGGAAAAAACGCATACGCCCTTTTTGGCCAACCAAGCAAGCTTGCAAAGGAAATCTGCACTACAATGAAGTCTCACTTCCCCCCGGTCAAAAGGGCCATCTGAAAAAAGTGTAAAATCCAGAAAGGCAGGACAGGCCATGGAGAACTGGGAGCCTTGTTATGCTGATGGGCGGGATGTAAATTGCCAACAGACACTCGGGAGAAGTGTATGGTGTTTCCTGAAACATCTAAAAAACAAAGCAACAGAGCCTAGGGCACTTCCACTTATGGTCCTATAGCTTAGGGAAATTAAAATCAAAAAGACACAGCCACCCCAAAGTTTGGGACGCCTCTGTTTACAAGAACCTCGTTTACCGTACAAGTTCAACATCGCAGAAAGTGAAAAATGGATAAAGAAGTTGTGGTATTTACTTACAAAGCAATATCACTCAGCAATGAAATCTATGTCATCAGGCCCTTAGCAGCACAATGAGTGGATTCAGGTATGATGATTCTAACTGAAATAAGTCACACAGAAAAAGAAACATCATAAGATATCAGTAATACACGGAATGTAAACTTGGCTACACAGGAACTGAATTACAGAACAGAACAGGGTCTCAAATTTAGAAAACCAACTTATGCTTGCTTAAGGGGAAAGGTGAGTTGGGGTGCTGCATAAAACCAGAGATTGAAATGAGCACAGATAAAGTTCCTTAAGCCAAATATGGAATAGACAAGAGCTACTCCTTGCTCAACGAAATGGACTCAACACCGCATATTAAATGCCTAAGAATGTACCTGACTAGTAAGTATCTTAAAACCTATGGATTGCTATGTCTCCGAAAGAGAATCAAGCATGTGTACAGGGGCATAAACGCAGCAGTGATAGGATTGGAGAGGTTCGGTGAGCAAATGAAGACCCTTTGAAGTCATATTGCATGGTACCCATTCCACGGGTTTCAACTACCCAGGTTTAAGGTATTCTTCCTTCAGCTAAAACATGCATGTGGAACCTAGAGTATGATCAACCATGTGATCGGGAGACGTGTTCAAATATGTCTCAGTTTTCGTACCCTGGTACTCGGGTGCAACATTCCAGACGCTTTACTAACACCCTCCCGACTTGGAGAGTCAGTCCCTTTAACCTCCTGTTTGGCCCAGTTTGCAATTTCTGCGGAAGATGAACAGGAATAGCGAGAACCAATGAGAGACTAGCTGGAAGGTGTCTGGACGGGCAAATTTAACTCTCATTTCCCACCAGGAAGAGGAATTAACCAAAGGCTCAGCGTGCCGTGCCGGAACCAGATTAGGGCCTGAAGCCATCCTGCGGTGTTGCGGCCAGCTCAAAAGAAAGCGAGTTGAAGAAAGGAGCTCAGGGGCACTGTAATTCACAAACCTGCAGAGTTATAAATGACAGCTATCGTCCAAAAATATACTGAAGTAAGGCTGCCCAGAGGACTTGAAAGCGGGGCAGAATTGCAGGAAACCGATTTCAGGAGGCAGACTGGAATTGCATTGAAAGCATAGGAAAAGAGGCAGAACGTCCACAATGATGCACTTGGCCAAAAAGGGCGTATGCGTTTTTTCCTGAATATATTCAGGAAAAAACGCATACGCCCTTTTTGGCCAACCAAGCAAGCTTGCAAAGGAAATCTGCACTACAATGAAGTCTCACTTCCCCCCGGTCAAAAGGGCCATCTGAAAAAAGTGTAAAATCCAGAAAGGCAGGACAGGCCATGGAGAACTGGGAGCCTTGTTATGCTGATGGGCGGGATGTAAATTGCCAACAGACACTCGGGAGAAGTGTATGGTGTTTCCTGAAACATCTAAAAAACAAAGCAACAGAGCCTAGGGCACTTCCACTTATGGTCCTATAGCTTAGGGAAATTAAAATCAAAAAGACACAGCCACCCCAAAGTTTGGGACGCCTCTGTTTACAAGAACCTCGTTTACCGTACAAGTTCAACATCGCAGAAAGTGAAAAATGGATAAAGAAGTTGTGGTATTTACTTACAAAGCAATATCACTCAGCAATGAAATCTATGTCATCAGGCCCTTAGCAGCACAATGAGTGGATTCAGGTATGATGATTCTAACTGAAATAAGTCACACAGAAAAAGAAACATCATAAGATATCAGTAATACACGGAATGTAAACTTGGCTACACAGGAACTGAATTACAGAACAGAACAGGGTCTCAAATGTAGAAAACCAACTTATGCTTGCTTAAGGGGAAAGGTGAGTTGGGGTGCTGCATAAAACCAGAGATTGAAATGAGCACAGATAAAGTTCCTTAAGCCAAATATGGAATAGACAAGAGCTACTCCTTGCTCAACGAAATGGACTCAACACCGCATATTAAATGCCTAAGAATGTACCTGACTAGTAAGTATCTTAAAACCTATGGATTGCTATGTCTCCGAAAGAGAATCAAGCATGTGTACAGGGGCATAAACGCAGCAGTGATAGGATTGGAGAGGTTCGGTGAGCAAATGAAGACCCTTTGAAGTCATATTGCATGGTACCCATTCCACGGGTTTCAACTACCCAGGTTTAAGGTATTCTTCCTTCAGCTAAAACATGCATGTGGAACCTAGAGTATGATCAACCATGTGATCGGGAGACGTGTTCAAATATGTCTCAGTTTTCGTACCCTGGTACTCGGGTGCAACATTCCAGACGCTTTACTAACACCCTCCCGACTTGGAGAGTCAGTCCCTTTAACCTCCTGTTTGGCCCAGTTTGCAATTTCTGCGGAAGATGAACAGGAATAGCGAGAACCAATGAGAGACTAGCTGGAAGGTGTCTGGACGGGCAAATTTAACTCTCATTTCCCACCAGGAAGAGGAATTAACCAAAGGCTCAGCGTGCCGTGCCGGAACCAGATTAGGGCCTGAAGCCATCCTGCGGTGTTGCGGCCAGCTCAAAAGAAAGCGAGTTGAAGAAAGGAGCTCAGGGGCACTGTAATTCACAAACCTGCAGAGTTATAAATGACAGCTATCGTCCAAAAATATACTGAAGTAAGGCTGCCCAGAGGACTTGAAAGCGGGGCAGAATTGCAGGAAACCGATTTCAGGAGGCAGACTGGAATTGCATTGAAAGCATAGGAAAAGAGGCAGAACGTCCACAATGATGCACTTGGCCAAAAAGGGCGTATGCGTTTTTTCCTGAATATATTCAGGAAAAAACGCATACGCCCTTTTTGGCCAACCAAGCAAGCTTGCAAAGGAAATCTGCACTACAATGAAGTCTCACTTCCCCCCGGTCAAAAGGGCCATCTGAAAAAAGTGTAAAATCCAGAAAGGCAGGACAGGCCATGGAGAACTGGGAGCCTTGTTATGCTGATGGGCGGGATGTAAATTGCCAACAGACACTCGGGAGAAGTGTATGGTGTTTCCTGAAACATCTAAAAAACAAAGCAACAGAGCCTAGGGCACTTCCACTTATGGTCCTATAGCTTAGGGAAATTAAAATCAAAAAGACACAGCCACCCCAAAGTTTGGGACGCCTCTGTTTACAAGAACCTCGTTTACCGTACAAGTTCAACATCGCAGAAAGTGAAAAATGGATAAAGAAGTTGTGGTATTTACTTACAAAGCAATATCACTCAGCAATGAAATCTATGTCATCAGGCCCTTAGCAGCACAATGAGTGGATTCAGGTATGATGATTCTAACTGAAATAAGTCACACAGAAAAAGAAACATCATAAGATATCAGTAATACACGGAATGTAAACTTGGCTACACAGGAACTGAATTACAGAACAGAACAGGGTCTCAAATTTAGAAAACCAACTTATGCTTGCTTAAGGGGAAAGGTGAGTTGGGGTGCTGCATAAAACCAGAGATTGAAATGAGCACAGATAAAGTTCCTTAAGCCAAATATGGAATAGACAAGAGCTACTCCTTGCTCAACGAAATGGACTCAACACCGCATATTAAATGCCTAAGAATGTACCTGACTAGTAAGTATCTTAAAACCTATGGATTGCTATGTCTCCGAAAGAGAATCAAGCATGTGTACAGGGGCATAAACGCAGCAGTGATAGGATTGGAGAGGTTCGGTGAGCAAATGAAGACCCTTTGAAGTCATATTGCATGGTACCCATTCCACGGGTTTCAACTACCCAGGTTTAAGGTATTCTTCCTTCAGCTAAAACATGCATGTGGAACCTAGAGTATGATCAACCATGTGATCGGGAGACGTGTTCAAATATGTCTCAGTTTTCGTACCCTGGTACTCGGGTGCAACATTCCAGACGCTTTACTAACACCCTCCCGACTTGGAGAGTCAGTCCCTTTAACCTCCTGTTTGGCCCAGTTTGCAATTTCTGCGGAAGATGAACAGGAATAGCGAGAACCAATGAGAGACTAGCTGGAAGGTGTCTGGACGGGCAAATTTAACTCTCATTTCCCACCAGGAAGAGGAATTAACCAAAGGCTCAGCGTGCCGTGCCGGAACCAGATTAGGGCCTGAAGCCATCCTGCGGTGTTGTGGCCAGCTCAAAAGAAAGCGAGTTGAAGAAAGGAGCTCAGGGGCACTGTAATTCACAAACCTGCAGAGTTACAAATGACAGCTATCGTCCAAAAATATACTGAAGTAAGGCTGCCCAGAGGACTTGAAAGTGGGGCAGAATTGCAGGAAACCGATTTCAGGAGGCAGACTGGAATTGCATTGAAAGCATAGGAAAAGAGGCAGAACGTCCACAATGATGCACTTGGCCAAAAAGGGCGTATGCGTTTTTTCCTGAATATATTCAGGAAAAAACGCATACGCCCTTTTTGGCCAACCAAGCAAGCTTGCAAAGGAAATCTGCACTACAATGAAGTCTCACTTCCCCCCGGTCAAAAGGGCCATCTGAAAAAAGTGTAAAATCCAGAAAGGCAGGACAGGCCATGGAGAACTGGGAGCCTTGTTATGCTGATGGGCGGGATGTAAATTGCCAACAGACACTCGGGAGAAGTGTATGGTGTTTCCTGAAACATCTAAAAAACAAAGCAACAGAGCCTAGGGCACTTCCACTTATGGTCCTATAGCTTAGGGAAATTAAAATCAAAAAGACACAGCCACCCCAAAGTTTGGGACGCCTCTGTTTACAAGAACCTCGTGTACCGTACAAGTTCAACATCGCAGAAAGTGAAAAATGGATAAAGAAGTTGTGGTATTTACTTACAAAGCAATATCACTCAGCAATGAAATCTATGTCATCAGGCCCTTAGCAGCACAATGAGTGGATTCAGGTATGATGATTCTAACTGAAATAAGTCACACAGAAAAAGAAACATCATAAGATATCAGTAATACACGGAATGTAAACTTGGCTACACAGGAACTGAATTACAGAACAAAACAGGGTCTCAAATTTAGAAAACCAACTTATGCTTGCTTAAGGGGAAAGGTGAGTTGGGGTGCTGCATAAAACCAGAGATTGAAATGAGCACAGATAAAGTTCCTTAAGCCAAATATGGAATAGACAAGAGCTACTCCTTGCTCAACGAAATGGACTCAACACCGCATATTAAATGCCTAAGAATGTACCTGACTAGTAAGTATCTTAAAACCTATGGATTGCTATGTCTCCGAAAGAGAATCAAGCATGTGTACAGGGGCATAAACGCAGCAGTGATAGGATTGGAGAGGTTCGGTGAGCAAATGAAGACCCTTTGAAGTCATATTGCATGGTACCCATTCCACGGGTTTCAACTACCCAGGTTTAAGGTATTCTTCCTTCAGCTAAAACATGCATGTGGAACCTAGAGTATGATCAACCATGTGATCGGGAGACGTGTTCAAATATGTCTCAGTTTTCGTACCCTGGTACTCGGGTGCAACATTCCAGACGCTTTACTAACACCCTCCCGACTTGGAGAGTCAGTCCCTTTAACCTCCTGTTTGGCCCAGTTTGCAATTTCTGCGGAAGATGAACAGGAATAGCGAGAACCAATGAGAGACTAGCTGGAAGGTGTCTGGACGGGCAAATTTAACTCTCATTTCCCACCAGGAAGAGGAATTAACCAAAGGCTCAGCGTGCCGTGCCGGAACCAGATTAGGGCCTGAAGCCATCCTGCGGTGTTGCGGCCAGCTCAAAAGAAAGCGAGTTGAAGAAAGGAGCTCAGGGGCACTGTAATTCACAAACCTGCAGAGTTATAAATGACAGCTATCGTCCAAAAATATACTGAAGTAAGGCTGCCCAGAGGACTTGAAAGCGGGGCAGAATTGCAGGAAACCGATTTCAGGAGGCAGACTGGAATTGCATTGAAAGCATAGGAAAAGAGGCAGAACGTCCACAATGATGCACTTGGCCAAAAAGGGCGTATGCGTTTTTTCCTGAATATATTCAGGAAAAAACGCATACGCCCTTTTTGGCCAACCAAGCAAGCTTGCAAAGGAAATCTGCACTACAATGAAGTCTCACTTCCCCCCGGTCAAAAGGGCCATCTGAAAAAAGTGTAAAATCCAGAAAGGCAGGACAGGCCATGGAGAACTGGGAGCCTTGTTATGCTGATGGGCGGGATGTAAATTGCCAACAGACACTCGGGAGAAGTGTATGGTGTTTCCTGAAACATCTAAAAAACAAAGCAACAGAGCCTAGGGCACTTCCACTTATGGTCCTATAGCTTAGGGAAATTAAAATCAAAAAGACACAGCCACCCCAAAGTTTGGGACGCCTCTGTTTACAAGAACCTCGTTTACCGTACAAGTTCAACATCGCAGAAAGTGAAAAATGGATAAAGAAGTTGTGGTATTTACTTACAAAGCAATATCACTCAGCAATGAAATCTATGTCATCAGGCCCTTAGCAGCACAATGAGTGGATTCAGGTATGATGATTCTAACTGAAATAAGTCACACAGAAAAAGAAACATCATAAGATATCAGTAATACACGGAATGTAAACTTGGCTACACAGGAACTGAATTACAGAACAGAACAGGGTCTCAAATTTAGAAAACCAACTTATGCTTGCTTAAGGGGAAAGGTGAGTTGGGGTGCTGCATAAAACCAGAGATTGAAATGAGCACAGATAAAGTTCCTTAAGCCAAATATGGAATAGACAAGAGCTACTCCTTGCTCAACGAAATGGACTCAACACCGCATATTAAATGCCTAAGAATGTACCTGACTAGTAAGTATCTTAAAACCTATGGATTGCTATGTCTCCGAAAGAGAATCAAGCATGTGTACAGGGGCATAAACGCAGCAGTGATAGGATTGGAGAGGTTCGGTGAGCAAATGAAGACCCTTTGAAGTCATATTGCATGGTACCCATTCCACGGGTTTCAACTACCCAGGTTTAAGGTATTCTTCCTTCAGCTAAAACATGCATGTGGAACCTAGAGTATGATCAACCATGTGATCGGGAGACGTGTTCAAATATGTCTCAGTTTTCGTACCCTGGTACTCGGGTGCAACATTCCAGACGCTTTACTAACACCCTCCCGACTTGGAGAGTCAGTCCCTTTAACCTCCTGTTTGGCCCAGTTTGCAATTTCTGCGGAAGATGAACAGGAATAGCGAGAACCAATGAGAGACTAGCTGGAAGGTGTCTGGACGGGCAAATTTAACTCTCATTTCCCACCAGGAAGAGGAATTAACCAAAGGCTCAGCGTGCCGTGCCGGAACCAGATTAGGGCCTGAAGCCATCCTGCGGTGTTGCGGCCAGCTCAAAAGAAAGCGAGTTGAAGAAAGGAGCTCAGGGGCACTGTAATTCACAAACCTGCAGAGTTACAAATGACAGCTATCGTCCAAAAATATACTGAAGTAAGGCTGCCCAGAGGACTTGAAAGCGGGGCAGAATTGCAGGAAACCGATTTCAGGAGGCAGACTGGAATTGCATTGAAAGCATAGGAAAAGAGGCAGAACGTCCACAATGATGCACTTGGCCAAAAAGGGCGTATGCGTTTTTTCCTGAATATATTCAGGAAAAAACGCATACGCCCTTTTTGGCCAACCAAGCAAGCTTGCAAAGGAAATCTGCACTACAATGAAGTCTCACTTCCCCCCGGTCAAAAGGGCCATCTGAAAAAAGTGTAAAATCCAGAAAGGCAGGACAGGCCATGGAGAACTGGGAGCCTTGTTATGCTGATGGGCGGGATGTAAATTGCCAACAGACACTCGGGAGAAGTGTATGGTGTTTCCTGAAACATCTACAAAACAAAGCAACAGAGCCTAGGGCACTTCCACTTATGGTCCTATAGCTTAGGGAAATTAAAATCAAAAAGACACAGCCACCCCAAAGTTTGGGACGCCTCTGTTTACAAGAACCTCGTGTACCGTACAAGTTCAACATCGCAGAAAGTGAAAAATGGATAAAGAAGTTGTGGTATTTACTTACAAAGCAATATCACTCAGCAATGAAATCTATGTCATCAGGCCCTTAGCAGCACAATGAGTGGATTCAGGTATGATGATTCTAACTGAAATAAGTCACACAGAAAAAGAAACATCATAAGATATCAGTAATACACGGAATGTAAACTTGGCTACACAGGAACTGAATTACAGAACAGAACAGGGTCTCAAATTTAGAAAACCAACTTATGCTTGCTTAAGGGGAAAGGTGAGTTGGGGTGCTGCATAAAACCAGAGATTGAAATGAGCACAGATAAAGTTCCTTAAGCCAAATATGGAATAGACAAGAGCTACTCCTTGCTCAACGAAATGGACTCAACACCGCATATTAAATGCCTAAGAATGTACCTGACTAGTAAGTATCTTAAAACCTATGGATTGCTATGTCTCCGAAAGAGAATCAAGCATGTGTACAGGGGCATAAACGCAGCAGTGATAGGATTGGAGAGGTTCGGTGAGCAAATGAAGACCCTTTGAAGTCATATTGCATGGTACCCATTCCACGGGTTTCAACTACCCAGGTTTAAGGTATTCTTCCTTCAGCTAAAACATGCATGTGGAACCTAGAGTATGATCAACCATGTGATCGGGAGACGTGTTCAAATATGTCTCAGTTTTCGTACCCTGGTACTCGGGTGCAACATTCCAGACGCTTTACTAACACCCTCCCGACTTGGAGAGTCAGTCCCTTTAACCTCCTGTTTGGCCCAGTTTGCAATTTCTGCGGAAGATGAACAGGAATAGCGAGAACCAATGAGAGACTAGCTGGAAGGTGTCTGGACGGGCAAATTTAACTCTCATTTCCCACCAGGAAGAGGAATTAACCAAAGGCTCAGCGTGCCGTGCCGGAACCAGATTAGGGCCTGAAGCCATCCTGCGGTGTTGCGGCCAGCTCAAAAGAAAGCGAGTTGAAGAAAGGAGCTCAGGGGCACTGTAATTCACAAACCTGCAGAGTTATAAATGACAGCTATCGTCCAAAAATATACTGAAGTAAGGCTGCCCAGAGGACTTGAAAGCGGGGCAGAATTGCAGGAAACCGATTTCAGGAGGCAGACTGGAATTGCATTGAAAGCATAGGAAAAGAGGCAGAACGTCCACAATGATGCACTTGGCCAAAAAGGGCGTATGCGTTTTTTCCTGAATATATTCAGGAAAAAACGCATACGCCCTTTTTGGCCAACCAAGCAAGCTTGCAAAGGAAATCTGCACTACAATGAAGTCTCACTTCCCCCCGGTCAAAAGGGCCATCTGAAAAAAGTGTAAAATCCAGAAAGGCAGGACAGGCCATGGAGAACTGGGAGCCTTGTTATGCTGATGGGCGGGATGTAAATTGCCAACAGACACTCGGGAGAAGTGTATGGTGTTTCCTGAAACATCTAAAAAACAAAGCAACAGAGCCTAGGGCACTTCCACTTATGGTCCTATAGCTTAGGGAAATTAAAATCAAAAAGACACAGCCACCCCAAAGTTTGGGACGCCTCTGTTTACAAGAACCTCGTTTACCGTACAAGTTCAACATCGCAGAAAGTGAAAAATGGATAAAGAAGTTGTGGTATTTACTTACAAAGCAATATCACTCAGCAATGAAATCTATGTCATCAGGCCCTTAGCAGCACAATGAGTGGATTCAGGTATGATGATTCTAACTGAAATAAGTCACACAGAAAAAGAAACATCATAAGATATCAGTAATACACGGAATGTAAACTTGGCTACACAGGAACTGAATTACAGAACAAAACAGGGTCTCAAATTTAGAAAACCAACTTATGCTTGCTTAAGGGGAAAGGTGAGTTGGGGTGCTGCATAAAACCAGAGATTGAAATGAGCACAGATAAAGTTCCTTAAGCCAAATATGGAATAGACAAGAGCTACTCCTTGCTCAACGAAATGGACTCAACACCGCATATTAAATGCCTAAGAATGTACCTGACTAGTAAGTATCTTAAAACCTATGGATTGCTATGTCTCCGAAAGAGAATCAAGCATGTGTACAGGGGCATAAACGCAGCAGTGATAGGATTGGAGAGGTTCGGTGAGCAAATGAAGACCCTTTGAAGTCATATTGCATGGTACCCATTCCACGGGTTTCAACTACCCAGGTTTAAGGTATTCTTCCTTCAGCTAAAACATGCATGTGGAACCTAGAGTATGATCAACCATGTGATCGGGAGACGTGTTCAAATATGTCTCAGTTTTCGTACCCTGGTACTCGGGTGCAACATTCCAGACGCTTTACTAACACCCTCCCGACTTGGAGAGTCAGTCCCTTTAACCTCCTGTTTGGCCCAGTTTGCAATTTCTGCGGAAGATGAACAGGAATAGCGAGAACCAATGAGAGACTAGCTGGAAGGTGTCTGGACGGGCAAATTTAACTCTCATTTCCCACCAGGAAGAGGAATTAACCAAAGGCTCAGCGTGCCGTGCCGGAACCAGATTAGGGCCTGAAGCCATCCTGCGGTGTTGCGGCCAGCTCAAAAGAAAGCGAGTTGAAGAAAGGAGCTCAGGGGCACTGTAATTCACAAACCTGCAGAGTTATAAATGACAGCTATCGTCCAAAAATATACTGAAGTAAGGCTGCCCAGAGGACTTGAAAGCGGGGCAGAATTGCAGGAAACCGATTTCAGGAGGCAGACTGGAATTGCATTGAAAGCATAGGAAAAGAGGCAGAACGTCCACAATGATGCACTTGGCCAAAAAGGGCGTATGCGTTTTTTCCTGAATATATTCAGGAAAAAACGCATACGCCCTTTTTGGCCAACCAAGCAAGCTTGCAAAGGAAATCTGCACTACAATGAAGTCTCACTTCCCCCCGGTCAAAAGGGCCATCTGAAAAAAGTGTAAAATCCAGAAAGGCAGGACAGGCCATGGAGAACTGGGAGCCTTGTTATGCTGATGGGCGGGATGTAAATTGCCAACAGACACTCGGGAGAAGTGTATGGTGTTTCCTGAAACATCTAAAAAACAAAGCAACAGAGCCTAGGGCACTTCCACTTATGGTCCTATAGCTTAGGGAAATTAAAATCAAAAAGACACAGCCACCCCAAAGTTTGGGACGCCTCTGTTTACAAGAACCTCGTGTACAGTACAAGTTCAACATCGCAGAAAGTGAAAAATGGATAAAGAAGTTGTGGTATTTACTTACAAAGCAATATCACTCAGCAATGAAATCTATGTCATCAGGCCCTTAGCAGCACAATGAGTGGATTCAGGTATGATGATTCTAACTGAAATAAGTCACACAGAAAAAGAAACATCATAAGATATCAGGAATACACGGAATGTAAACTTGGCTACACAGGAACTGAATTACAGAACAGAACAGGGTCTCAAATTTAGAAAACCAACTTATGCTTGCTTAAGGGTAAAGGTGAGTTGGGGTGCTGCATAAAACCAGAGATTGAAATGAGCACAGATAAAGTTCCTTAAGCCAAATATGGAATAGACAAGAGCTACTCCTTGCTCAACGAAATGGACTCAACACCGCATATTAAATGCCTAAGAATGTACCTGACTAGTAAGTATCTTAAAACCTATGGATTGCTATGTCTCCGAAAGAGAATCAAGCATGTGTACAGGGGCATAAACGCAGCAGTGATAGGATTGGAGAGGTTCGGTGAGCAAATGAAGACCCTTTGAAGTCATATTGCATGGTACCCATTCCACGGGTTTCAACTACCCAGGTTTAAGGTATTCTTCCTTCAGCTAAAACATGCATGTGGAACCTAGAGTATGATCAACCATGTGATCGGGAGACGTGTTCAAATATGTCTCAGTTTTCGTACCCTGGTACTCGGGTGCAACATTCCAGACGCTTTACTAACACCCTCCCGACTTGGAGAGTCAGTCCCTTTAACCTCCTGTTTGGCCCAGTTTGCAATTTCTGCGGAAGATGAACAGGAATAGCGAGAACCAATGAGAGACTAGCTGGAAGGTGTCTGGACGGGCAAATTTAACTCTCATTTCCCACCAGGAAGAGGAATTAACCAAAGGCTCAGCGTGCCGTGCCGGAACCAGATTAGGGCCTGAAGCCATCCTGCGGTGTTGCGGCCAGCTCAAAAGAAAGCGAGTTGAAGAAAGGAGCTCAGGGGCACTGTAATTCACAAACCTGCAGAGTTATAAATGACAGCTATCGTCCAAAAATATACTGAAGTAAGGCTGCCCAGAGGACTTGAAAGCGGGGCAGAATTGCAGGAAACCGATTTCAGGAGGCAGACTGGAATTGCATTGAAAGCATAGGAAAAGAGGCAGAACGTCCACAATGATGCACTTGGCCAAAAAGGGCGTATGCGTTTTTTCCTGAATATATTCAGGAAAAAACGCATACGCCCTTTTTGGCCAACCAAGCAAGCTTGCAAAGGAAATCTGCACTACAATGAAGTCTCACTTCCCCCCGGTCAAAAGGGCCATCTGAAAAAAGTGTAAAATCCAGAAAGGCAGGACAGGCCATGGAGAACTGGGAGCCTTGTTATGCTGATGGGCGGGATGTAAATTGCCAACAGACACTCGGGAGAAGTGTATGGTGTTTCCTGAAACATCTAAAAAACAAAGCAACAGAGCCTAGGGCACTTCCACTTATGGTCCTATAGCTTAGGGAAATTAAAATCAAAAAGACACAGCCACCCCAAAGTTTGGGACGCCTCTGTTTACAAGAACCTCGTTTACCGTACAAGTTCAACATCGCAGAAAGTGAAAAATGGATAAAGAAGTTGTGGTATTTACTTACAAAGCAATATCACTCAGCAATGAAATCTATGTCATCAGGCCCTTAGCAGCACAATGAGTGGATTCAGGTATGATGATTCTAACTGAAATAAGTCACACAGAAAAAGAAACATCATAAGATATCAGTAATACACGGAATGTAAACTTGGCTACACAGGAACTGAATTACAGAACAGAACAGGGTCTCAAATTTAGAAAACCAACTTATGCTTGCTTAAGGGGAAAGGTGAGTTGGGGTGCTGCATAAAACCAGAGATTGAAATGAGCACAGATAAAGTTCCTTAAGCCAAATATGGAATAGACAAGAGCTACTCCTTGCTCAACGAAATGGACTCAACACCGCATATTAAATGCCTAAGAATGTACCTGACTAGTAAGTATCTTAAAACCTATGGATTGCTATGTCTCCGAAAGAGAATCAAGCATGTGTACAGGGGCATAAACGCAGCAGTGATAGGATTGGAGAGGTTCGGTGAGCAAATGAAGACCCTTTGAAGTCATATTGCATGGTACCCATTCCACGGGTTTCAACTACCCAGGTTTAAGGTATTCTTCCTTCAGCTAAAACATGCATGTGGAACCTAGAGTATGATCAACCATGTGATCGGGAGACGTGTTCAAATATGTCTCAGTTTTCGTACCCTGGTACTCGGGTGCAACATTCCAGACGCTTTACTAACACCCTCCCGACTTGGAGAGTCAGTCCCTTTAACCTCCTGTTTGGCCCAGTTTGCAATTTCTGCGGAAGATGAACAGGAATAGCGAGAACCAATGAGAGACTAGCTGGAAGGTGTCTGGACGGGCAAATTTAACTCTCATTTCCCACCAGGAAGAGGAATTAACCAAAGGCTCAGCGTGCCGTGCCGGAACCAGATTAGGGCCTGAAGCCATCCTGCGGTGTTGCGGCCAGCTCAAAAGAAAGCGAGTTGAAGAAAGGAGCTCAGGGGCACTGTAATTCACAAACCTGCAGAGTTATAAATGACAGCTATCGTCCAAAAATATACTGAAGTAAGGCTGCCCAGAGGACTTGAAAGCGGGGCAGAATTGCAGGAAACCGATTTCAGGAGGCAGACTGGAATTGCATTGAAAGCATAGGAAAAGAGGCAGAACGTCCACAATGATGCACTTGGCCAAAAAGGGCGTATGCGTTTTTTCCTGAATATATTCAGGAAAAAACGCATACGCCCTTTTTGGCCAACCAAGCAAGCTTGCAAAGGAAATCTGCACTACAATGAAGTCTCACTTCCCCCCGGTCAAAAGGGCCATCTGAAAAAAGTGTAAAATCCAGAAAGGCAGGACAGGCCATGGAGAACTGGGAGCCTTGTTATGCTGATGGGCGGGATGTAAATTGCCAACAGACACTCGGGAGAAGTGTATGGTGTTTCCTGAAACATCTACAAAACAAAGCAACAGAGCCTAGGGCACTTCCACTTATGGTCCTATAGCTTAGGGAAATTAAAATCAAAAAGACACAGCCACCCCAAAGTTTGGGACGCCTCTGTTTACAAGAACCTCGTGTACCGTACAAGTTCAACATCGCAGAAAGTGAAAAATGGATAAAGAAGTTGTGGTATTTACTTACAAAGCAATATCACTCAGCAATGAAATCTATGTCATCAGGCCCTTAGCAGCACAATGAGTGGATTCAGGTATGATGATTCTAACTGAAATAAGTCACACAGAAAAAGAAACATCATAAGATATCAGTAATACACGGAATGTAAACTTGGCTACACAGGAACTGAATTACAGAACAGAACAGGGTCTCAAATTTAGAAAACCAACTTATGCTTGCTTAAGGGGAAAGGTGAGTTGGGGTGCTGCATAAAACCAGAGATTGAAATGAGCACAGATAAAGTTCCTTAAGCCAAATATGGAATAGACAAGAGCTACTCCTTGCTCAACGAAATGGACTCAACACCGCATATTAAATGGCTAAGAATGTACCTGACTAGTAAGTATCTTAAAACCTATGGATTGCTATGTCTCCGAAAGAGAATCAAGCATGTGTACAGGGGCATAAACGCAGCAGTGATAGGATTGGAGAGGTTCGGTGAGCAAATGAAGACCCTTTGAAGTCATATTGCATGGTACCCATTCCACGGGTTTCAACTACCCAGGTTTAAGGTATTCTTCCTTCAGCTAAAACATGCATGTGGAACCTAGAGTATGATCAACCATGTGATCGGGAGACGTGTTCAAATATGTCTCAGTTTTCGTACCCTGGTACTCGGGTGCAACATTCCAGACGCTTTACTAACACCCTCCCGACTTGGAGAGTCAGTCCCTTTAACCTCCTGTTTGGCCCAGTTTGCAATTTCTGCGGAAGATGAACAGGAATAGCGAGAACCAATGAGAGACTAGCTGGAAGGTGTCTGGACGGGCAAATTTAACTCTCATTTCCCACCAGGAAGAGGAATTAACCAAAGGCTCAGCGTGCCGTGCCGGAACCAGATTAGGGCCTGAAGCCATCCTGCGGTGTTGCGGCCAGCTCAAAAGAAAGCGAGTTGAAGAAAGGAGCTCAGGGGCACTGTAATTCACAAACCTGCAGAGTTATAAATGACAGCTATCGTCCAAAAATATACTGAAGTAAGGCTGCCCAGAGGACTTGAAAGCGGGGCAGAATTGCAGGAAACCGATTTCAGGAGGCAGACTGGAATTGCATTGAAAGCATAGGAAAAGAGGCAGAACGTCCACAATGATGCACTTGGCCAAAAAGGGCGTATGCGTTTTTTCCTGAATATATTCAGGAAAAAACGCATACGCCCTTTTTGGCCAACCAAGCAAGCTTGCAAAGGAAATCTGCACTACAATGAAGTCTCACTTCCCCCCGGTCAAAAGGGCCATCTGAAAAAAGTGTAAAATCCAGAAAGGCAGGACAGGCCATGGAGAACTGGGAGCCTTGTTATGCTGATGGGCGGGATGTAAATTGCCAACAGACACTCGGGAGAAGTGTATGGTGTTTCCTGAAACATCTACAAAACAAAGCAACAGAGCCTAGGGCACTTCCACTTATGGTCCTATAGCTTAGGGAAATTAAAATCAAAAAGACACAGCCACCCCAAAGTTTGGGACGCCTCTGTTTACAAGAACCTCGTGTACCGTACAAGTTCAACATCGCAGAAAGTGAAAAATGGATAAAGAAGTTGTGGTATTTACTTACAAAGCAATATCACTCAGCAATGAAATCTATGTCATCAGGCCCTTAGCAGCACAATGAGTGGATTCAGGTATGATGATTCTAACTGAAATAAGTCACACAGAAAAAGAAACATCATAAGATATCAGTAATACACGGAATGTAAACTTGGCTACACAGGAACTGAATTACAGAACAGAACAGGGTCTCAAATTTAGAAAACCAACTTATGCTTGCTTAAGGGGAAAGGTGAGTTGGGGTGCTGCATAAAACCAGAGATTGAAATGAGCACAGATAAAGTTCCTTAAGCCAAATATGGAATAGACAAGAGCTACTCCTTGCTCAACGAAATGGACTCAACACCGCATATTAAATGGCTAAGAATGTACCTGACTAGTAAGTATCTTAAAACCTATGGATTGCTATGTCTCCGAAAGAGAATCAAGCATGTGTACAGGGGCATAAACGCAGCAGTGATAGGATTGGAGAGGTTCGGTGAGCAAATGAAGACCCTTTGAAGTCATATTGCATGGTACCCATTCCACGGGTTTCAACTACCCAGGTTTAAGGTATTCTTCCTTCAGCTAAAACATGCATGTGGAACCTAGAGTATGATCAACCATGTGATCGGGAGACGTGTTCAAATATGTCTCAGTTTTCATACCCTGGTACTCGGGTGCAACATTCCAGACGCTTTACTAACACCCTCCCGACTTGGAGAGTCAGTCCCTTTAACCTCCTGTTTGGCCCAGTTTGCAATTTCTGCGGAAGATGAACAGGAATAGCGAGAACCAATGAGAGACTAGCTGGAAGGTGTCTGGACGGGCAAATTTAACTCTCATTTCCCACCAGGAAGAGGAATTAACCAAAGGCTCAGCGTGCCGTGCCGGAACCAGATTAGGGCCTGAAGCCATCCTGCGGTGTTGCGGCCAGCTCAAAAGAAAGCGAGTTGAAGAAAGGAGCTCAGGGGCACTGTAATTCACAAACCTGCAGAGTTACAAATGACAGCTATCGTCCAAAAATATACTGAAGTAAGGCTGCCCAGAGGACTTGAAAGCGGGGCAGAATTGCAGGAAACCGATTTCAGGAGGCAGACTGGAATTGCATTGAAAGCATAGGAAAAGAGGCAGAACGTCCACAATGATGCACTTGGCCAAAAAGGGCGTATGCGTTTTTTCCTGAATATATTCAGGAAAAAACGCATACGCCCTTTTTGGCCAACCAAGCAAGCTTGCAAAGGAAATCTGCACTACAATGAAGTCTCACTTCCCCCCGGTCAAAAGGGCCATCTGAAAAAAGTGTAAAATCCAGAAAGGCAGGACAGGCCATGGAGAACTGGGAGCCTTGTTATGCTGATGGGCGGGATGTAAATTGCCAACAGACACTCGGGAGAAGTGTATGGTGTTTCCTGAAACATCTAAAAAACAAAGCAACAGAGCCTAGGGCACTTCCACTTATGGTCCTATAGCTTAGGGAAATTAAAATCAAAAAGACACAGCCACCCCAAAGTTTGGGACGCCTCTGTTTACAAGAACCTCGTGTACCGTACAAGTTCAACATCGCAGAAAGTGAAAAATGGATAAAGAAGTTGTGGTATTTACTTACAAAGCAATATCACTCAGCAATGAAATCTATGTCATCAGGCCCTTAGCAGCACAATGAGTGGATTCAGGTATGATGATTCTAACTGAAATAAGTCACACAGAAAAAGAAACATCATAAGATATCAGTAATACACGGAATGTAAACTTGGCTACACAGGAACTGAATTACAGAACAGAACAGGGTCTCAAATTTAGAAAACCAACTTATGCTTGCTTAAGGGGAAAGGTGAGTTGGGGTGCTGCATAAAACCAGAGATTGAAATGAGCACAGATAAAGTTCCTTAAGCCAAATATGGAATAGACAAGAGCTACTCCTTGCTCAACGAAATGGACTCAACACCGCATATTAAATGCCTAAGAATGTACCTGACTAGTAAGTATCTTAAAACCTATGGATTGCTATGTCTCCGAAAGAGAATCAAGCATGTGTACAGGGGCATAAACGCAGCAGTGATAGGATTGGAGAGGTTCGGTGAGCAAATGAAGACCCTTTGAAGTCATATTGCATGGTACCCATTCCACGGGTTTCAACTACCCAGGTTTAAGGTATTCTTCCTTCAGCTAAAACATGCATGTGGAACCTAGAGTATGATCAACCATGTGATCGGGAGACGTGTTCAAATATGTCTCAGTTTTCGTACCCTGGTACTCGGGTGCAACATTCCAGACGCTTTACTAACACCCTCCCGACTTGGAGAGTCAGTCCCTTTAACCTCCTGTTTGGCCCAGTTTGCAATTTCTGCGGAAGATGAACAGGAATAGCGAGAACCAATGAGAGACTAGCTGGAAGGTGTCTGGACGGGCAAATTTAACTCTCATTTCCCACCAGGAAGAGGAATTAACCAAAGGCTCAGCGTGCCGTGCCGGAACCAGATTAGGGCCTGAAGCCATCCTGCGGTGTTGCGGCCAGCTCAAAAGAAAGCGAGTTGAAGAAAGGAGCTCAGGGGCACTGTAATTCACAAACCTGCAGAGTTATAAATGACAGCTATCGTCCAAAAATATACTGAAGTAAGGCTGCCCAGAGGACTTGAAAGCGGGGCAGAATTGCAGGAAACCGATTTCAGGAGGCAGACTGGAATTGCATTGAAAGCATAGGAAAAGAGGCAGAACGTCCACAATGATGCACTTGGCCAAAAAGGGCGTATGCGTTTTTTCCTGAATATATTCAGGAAAAAACGCATACGCCCTTTTTGGCCAACCAAGCAAGCTTGCAAAGGAAATCTGCACTACAATGAAGTCTCACTTCCCCCCGGTCAAAAGGGCCATCTGAAAAAAGTGTAAAATCCAGAAAGGCAGGACAGGCCATGGAGAACTGGGAGCCTTGTTATGCTGATGGGCGGGATGTAAATTGCCAACAGACACTCGGGAGAAGTGTATGGTGTTTCCTGAAACATCTAAAAAACAAAGCAACAGAGCCTAGGGCACTTCCACTTATGGTCCTATAGCTTAGGGAAATTAAAATCAAAAAGACACAGCCACCCCAAAGTTTGGGACGCCTCTGTTTACAAGAACCTCGTTTACCGTACAAGTTCAACATCGCAGAAAGTGAAAAATGGATAAAGAAGTTGTGGTATTTACTTACAAAGCAATATCACTCAGCAATGAAATCTATGTCATCAGGCCCTTAGCAGCACAATGAGTGGATTCAGGTATGATGATTCTAACTGAAATAAGTCACACAGAAAAAGAAACATCATAAGATATCAGTAATACACGGAATGTAAACTTGGCTACACAGGAACTGAATTACAGAACAGAACAGGGTCTCAAATTTAGAAAACCAACTTATGCTTGCTTAAGGGGAAAGGTGAGTTGGGGTGCTGCATAAAACCAGAGATTGAAATGAGCACAGATAAAGTTCCTTAAGCCAAATATGGAATAGACAAGAGCTACTCCTTGCTCAACGAAATGGACTCAACACCGCATATTAAATGCCTAAGAATGTACCTGACTAGTAAGTATCTTAAAACCTATGGATTGCTATGTCTCCGAAAGAGAATCAAGCATGTGTACAGGGGCATAAACGCAGCAGTGATAGGATTGGAGAGGTTCGGTGAGCAAATGAAGACCCTTTGAAGTCATATTGCATGGTACCCATTCCACGGGTTTCAACTACCCAGGTTTAAGGTATTCTTCCTTCAGCTAAAACATGCATGTGGAACCTAGAGTATGATCAACCATGTGATCGGGAGACGTGTTCAAATATGTCTCAGTTTTCGTACCCTGGTACTCGGGTGCAACATTCCAGACGCTTTACTAACACCCTCCCGACTTGGAGAGTCAGTCCCTTTAACCTCCTGTTTGGCCCAGTTTGCAATTTCTGCGGAAGATGAACAGGAATAGCGAGAACCAATGAGAGACTAGCTGGAAGGTGTCTGGACGGGCAAATTTAACTCTCATTTCCCACCAGGAAGAGGAATTAACCAAAGGCTCAGCGTGCCGTGCCGGAACCAGATTAGGGCCTGAAGCCATCCTGCGGTGTTGCGGCCAGCTCAAAAGAAAGCGAGTTGAAGAAAGGAGCTCAGGGGCACTGTAATTCACAAACCTGCAGAGTTATAAATGACAGCTATCGTCCAAAAATATACTGAAGTAAGGCTGCCCAGAGGACTTGAAAGCGGGGCAGAATTGCAGGAAACCGATTTCAGGAGGCAGACTGGAATTGCATTGAAAGCATAGGAAAAGAGGCAGAACGTCCACAATGATGCACTTGGCCAAAAAGGGCGTATGCGTTTTTTCCTGAATATATTCAGGAAAAAACGCATACGCCCTTTTTGGCCAACCAAGCAAGCTTGCAAAGGAAATCTGCACTACAATGAAGTCTCACTTCCCCCAGGTCAAAAGGGCCATCTGAAAAAAGTGTAAAATCCAGAAAGGCAGGACAGGCCATGGAGAACTGGGAGCCTTGTTATGCTGATGGGCGGGATGTAAATTGCCAACAGACACTCGGGAGAAGTGTATGGTGTTTCCTGAAACATCTAAAAAACAAAGCAACAGAGCCTAGGGCACTTCCACTTATGGTCCTATAGCTTAGGGAAATTAAAATCAAAAAGACACAGCCACCCCAAAGTTTGGGACGCCTCTGTTTACAAGAACCTCGTGTACCGTACAAGTTCAACATCGCAGAAAGTGAAAAATGGATAAAGAAGTTGTGGTATTTACTTACAAAGCAATATCACTCAGCAATGAAATCTATGTCATCAGGCCCTTAGCAGCACAATGAGTGGATTCAGGTATGATGATTCTAACTGAAATAAGTCACACAGAAAAAGAAACATCATAAGATATCAGTAATACACGGAATGTAAACTTGGCTACACAGGAACTGAATTACAGAACAGAACAGGGTCTCAAATTTAGAAAACCAACTTATGCTTGCTTAAGGGGAAAGGTGAGTTGGGGTGCTGCATAAAACCAGAGATTGAAATGAGCACAGATAAAGTTCCTTAAGCCAAATATGGAATAGACAAGAGCTACTCCTTGCTCAACGAAATGGACTCAACACCGCATATTAAATGCCTAAGAATGTACCTGACTAGTAAGTATCTTAAAACCTATGGATTGCTATGTCTCCGAAAGAGAATCAAGCATGTGTACAGGGGCATAAACGCAGCAGTGATAGGATTGGAGAGGTTCGGTGAGCAAATGAAGACCCTTTGAAGTCATATTGCATGGTACCCATTCCACGGGTTTCAACTACCCAGGTTTAAGGTATTCTTCCTTCAGCTAAAACATGCATGTGGAACCTAGAGTATGATCAACCATGTGATCGGGAGACGTGTTCAAATATGTCTCAGTTTTCGTACCCTGGTACTCGGGTGCAACATTCCAGACGCTTTACTAACACCCTCCCGACTTGGAGAGTCAGTCCCTTTAACCTCCTGTTTGGCCCAGTTTGCAATTTCTGCGGAAGATGAACAGGAATAGCGAGAACCAATGAGAGACTAGCTGGAAGGTGTCTGGACGGGCAAATTTAACTCTCATTTCCCACCAGGAAGAGGAATTAACCAAAGGCTCAGCGTGCCGTGCCGGAACCAGATTAGGGCCTGAAGCCATCCTGCGGTGTTGCGGCCAGCTCAAAAGAAAGCGAGTTGAAGAAAGGAGCTCAGGGGCACTGTAATTCACAAACCTGCAGAGTTATAAATGACAGCTATCGTCCAAAAATATACTGAAGTAAGGCTGCCCAGAGGACTTGAAAGCGGGGCAGAATTGCAGGAAACCGATTTCAGGAGGCAGACTGGAATTGCATTGAAAGCATAGGAAAAGAGGCAGAACGTCCACAATGATGCACTTGGCCAAAAAGGGCGTATGCGTTTTTTCCTGAATATATTCAGGAAAAAACGCATACGCCCTTTTTGGCCAACCAAGCAAGCTTGCAAAGGAAATCTGCACTACAATGAAGTCTCACTTCCCCCCGGTCAAAAGGGCCATCTGAAAAAAGTGTAAAATCCAGAAAGGCAGGACAGGCCATGGAGAACTGGGAGCCTTGTTATGCTGATGGGCGGGATGTAAATTGCCAACAGACACTCGGGAGAAGTGTATGGTGTTTCCTGAAACATCTAAAAAACAAAGCAACAGAGCCTAGGGCACTTCCACTTATGGTCCTATAGCTTAGGGAAATTAAAATCAAAAAGACACAGCCACCCCAAAGTTTGGGACGCCTCTGTTTACAAGAACCTCGTGTACCGTACAAGTTCAACATCGCAGAAAGTGAAAAATGGATAAAGAAGTTGTGGTATTTACTTACAAAGCAATATCACTCAGCAATGAAATCTATGTCATCAGGCCCTTAGCAGCACAATGAGTGGATTCAGGTATGATGATTCTAACTGAAATAAGTCACACAGAAAAAGAAACATCATAAGATATCAGTAATACACGGAATGTAAACTTGGCTACACAGGAACTGAATTACAGAACAGAACAGGGTCTCAAATTTAGAAAACCAACTTATGCTTGCTTAAGGGGAAAGGTGAGTTGGGGTGCTGCATAAAACCAGAGATTGAAATGAGCACAGATAAAGTTCCTTAAGCCAAATATGGAATAGACAAGAGCTACTCCTTGCTCAACGAAATGGACTCAACACCGCATATTAAATGGCTAAGAATGTACCTGACTAGTAAGTATCTTAAAACCTATGGATTGCTATGTCTCCGAAAGAGAATCAAGCATGTGTACAGGGGCATAAACGCAGCAGTGATAGGATTGGAGAGGTTCGGTGAGCAAATGAAGACCCTTTGAAGTCATATTGCATGGTACCCATTCCACGGGTTTCAACTACCCAGGTTTAAGGTATTCTTCCTTCAGCTAAAACATGCATGTGGAACCTAGAGTATGATCAACCATGTGATCGGGAGACGTGTTCAAATATGTCTCAGTTTTCGTACCCTGGTACTCGGGTGCAACATTCCAGACGCTTTACTAACACCCTCCCGACTTGGAGAGTCAGTCCCTTTAACCTCCTGTTTGGCCCAGTTTGCAATTTCTGCGGAAGATGAACAGGAATAGCGAGAACCAATGAGAGACTAGCTGGAAGGTGTCTGGACGGGCAAATTTAACTCTCATTTCCCACCAGGAAGAGGAATTAACCAAAGGCTCAGCGTGCCGTGCCGGAACCAGATTAGGGCCTGAAGCCATCCTGCGGTGTTGCGGCCAGCTCAAAAGAAAGCGAGTTGAAGAAAGGAGCTCAGGGGCACTGTAATTCACAAACCTGCAGAGTTATAAATGACAGCTATCGTCCAAAAATATACTGAAGTAAGGCTGCCCAGAGGACTTGAAAGCGGGGCAGAATTGCAGGAAACCGATTTCAGGAGGCAGACTGGAATTGCATTGAAAGCATAGGAAAAGAGGCAGAACGTCCACAATGATGCACTTGGCCAAAAAGGGCGTATGCGTTTTTTCCTGAATATATTCAGGAAAAAACGCATACGCCCTTTTTGGCCAACCAAGCAAGCTTGCAAAGGAAATCTGCACTACAATGAAGTCTCACTTCCCCCCGGTCAAAAGGGCCATCTGAAAAAAGTGTAAAATCCAGAAAGGCAGGACAGGCCATGGAGAACTGGGAGCCTTGTTATGCTGATGGGCGGGATGTAAATTGCCAACAGACACTCGGGAGAAGTGTATGGTGTTTCCTGAAACATCTAAAAAACAAAGCAACAGAGCCTAGGGCACTTCCACTTATGGTCCTATAGCTTAGGGAAATTAAAATCAAAAAGACACAGCCACCCCAAAGTTTGGGACGCCTCTGTTTACAAGAACCTCGTGTACCGTACAAGTTCAACATCGCAGAAAGTGAAAAATGGATAAAGAAGTTGTGGTATTTACTTACAAAGCAATATCACTCAGCAATGAAATCTATGTCATCAGGCCCTTAGCAGCACAATGAGTGGATTCAGGTATGATGATTCTAACTGAAATAAGTCACACAGAAAAAGAAACATCATAAGATATCAGTAATACACGGAATGTAAACTTGGCTACACAGGAACTGAATTACAGAACAGAACAGGGTCTCAAATTTAGAAAACCAACTTATGCTTGCTTAAGGGGAAAGGTGAGTTGGGGTGCTGCATAAAACCAGAGATTGAAATGAGCACAGATAAAGTTCCTTAAGCCAAATATGGAATAGACAAGAGCTACTCCTTGCTCAACGAAATGGACTCAACACCGCATATTAAATGCCTAAGAATGTACCTGACTAGTAAGTATCTTAAAACCTATGGATTGCTATGTCTCCGAAAGAGAATCAAGCATGTGTACAGGGGCATAAACGCAGCAGTGATAGGATTGGAGAGGTTCGGTGAGCAAATGAAGACCCTTTGAAGTCATATTGCATGGTACCCATTCCACGGGTTTCAACTACCCAGGTTTAAGGTATTCTTCCTTCAGCTAAAACATGCATGTGGAACCTAGAGTATGATCAACCATGTGATCGGGAGACGTGTTCAAATATGTCTCAGTTTTCGTACCCTGGTACTCGGGTGCAACATTCCAGACGCTTTACTAACACCCTCCCGACTTGGAGAGTCAGTCCCTTTAACCTCCTGTTTGGCCCAGTTTGCAATTTCTGCGGAAGATGAACAGGAATAGCGAGAACCAATGAGAGACTAGCTGGAAGGTGTCTGGACGGGCAAATTTAACTCTCATTTCCCACCAGGAAGAGGAATTAACCAAAGGCTCAGCGTGCCGTGCCGGAACCAGATTAGGGCCTGAAGCCATCCTGCGGTGTTGCGGCCAGCTCAAAAGAAAGCGAGTTGAAGAAAGGAGCTCAGGGGCACTGTAATTCACAAACCTGCAGAGTTATAAATGACAGCTATCGTCCAAAAATATACTGAAGTAAGGCTGCCCAGAGGACTTGAAAGCGGGGCAGAATTGCAGGAAACCGATTTCAGGAGGCAGACTGGAATTGCATTGAAAGCATAGGAAAAGAGGCAGAACGTCCACAATGATGCACTTGGCCAAAAAGGGCGTATGCGTTTTTTCCTGAATATATTCAGGAAAAAACGCATACGCCCTTTTTGGCCAACCAAGCAAGCTTGCAAAGGAAATCTGCACTACAATGAAGTCTCACTTCCCCCCGGTCAAAAGGGCCATCTGAAAAAAGTGTAAAATCCAGAAAGGCAGGACAGGCCATGGAGAACTGGGAGCCTTGTTATGCTGATGGGCGGGATGTAAATTGCCAACAGACACTCGGGAGAAGTGTATGGTGTTTCCTGAAACATCTAAAAAACAAAGCAACAGAGCCTAGGGCACTTCCACTTATGGTCCTATAGCTTAGGGAAATTAAAATCAAAAAGACACAGCCACCCCAAAGTTTGGGACGCCTCTGTTTACAAGAACCTCGTGTACCGTACAAGTTCAACATCGCAGAAAGTGAAAAATGGATAAAGAAGTTGTGGTATTTACTTACAAAGCAATATCACTCAGCAATGAAATCTATGTCATCAGGCCCTTAGCAGCACAATGAGTGGATTCAGGTATGATGATTCTAACTGAAATAAGTCACACAGAAAAAGAAACATCATAAGATATCAGTAATACACGGAATGTAAACTTGGCTACACAGGAACTGAATTACAGAACAGAACAGGGTCTCAAATTTAGAAAACCAACTTATGCTTGCTTAAGGGGAAAGGTGAGTTGGGGTGCTGCATAAAACCAGAGATTGAAATGAGCACAGATAAAGTTCCTTAAGCCAAATATGGAATAGACAAGAGCTACTCCTTGCTCAACGAAATGGACTCAACACCGCATATTAAATGCCTAAGAATGTACCTGACTAGTAAGTATCTTAAAACCTATGGATTGCTATGTCTCCGAAAGAGAATCAAGCATGTGTACAGGGGCATAAACGCAGCAGTGATAGGATTGGAGAGGTTCGGTGAGCAAATGAAGACCCTTTGAAGTCATATTGCATGGTACCCATTCCACGGGTTTCAACTACCCAGGTTTAAGGTATTCTTCCTTCAGCTAAAACATGCATGTGGAACCTAGAGTATGATCAACCATGTGATCGGGAGACGTGTTCAAATATGTCTCAGTTTTCGTACCCTGGTACTCGGGTGCAACATTCCAGACGCTTTACTAACACCCTCCCGACTTGGAGAGTCAGTCCCTTTAACCTCCTGTTTGGCCCAGTTTGCAATTTCTGCGGAAGATGAACAGGAATAGCGAGAACCAATGAGAGACTAGCTGGAAGGTGTCTGGACGGGCAAATTTAACTCTCATTTCCCACCAGGAAGAGGAATTAACCAAAGGCTCAGCGTGCCGTGCCGGAACCAGATTAGGGCCTGAAGCCATCCTGCGGTGTTGCGGCCAGCTCAAAAGAAAGCGAGTTGAAGAAAGGAGCTCAGGGACACTGTAATTCACAAACCTGCAGAGTTATAAATGACAGCTATCGTCCAAAAATATACTGAAGTAAGGCTGCCCAGAGGACTTGAAAGCGGGGCAGAATTGCAGGAAACCGATTTCAGGAGGCAGACTGGAATTGCATTGAAAGCATAGGAAAAGAGGCAGAACGTCCACAATGATGCACTTGGCCAAAAAGGGCGTATGCGTTTTTTCCTGAATATATTCAGGAAAAAACGCATACGCCCTTTTTGGCCAACCAAGCAAGCTTGCAAAGGAAATCTGCACTACAATGAAGTCTCACTTCCCCCCGGTCAAAAGGGCCATCTGAAAAAAGTGTAAAATCCAGAAAGGCAGGACAGGCCATGGAGAACTGGGAGCCTTGTTATGCTGATGGGCGGGATGTAAATTGCCAACAGACACTCGGGAGAAGTGTATGGTGTTTCCTGAAACATCTAAAAAACAAAGCAACAGAGCCTAGGGCACTTCCACTTATGGTCCTATAGCTTAGGGAAATTAAAATCAAAAAGACACAGCCACCCCAAAGTTTGGGACGCCTCTGTTTACAAGAACCTCGTGTACAGTACAAGTTCAACATCGCAGAAAGTGAAAAATGGATAAAGAAGTTGTGGTATTTACTTACAAAGCAATATCACTCAGCAATGAAATCTATGTCATCAGGCCCTTAGCAGCACAATGAGTGGATTCAGGTATGATGATTCTAACTGAAATAAGTCACACAGAAAAAGAAACATCATAAGATATCAGGAATACACGGAATGTAAACTTGGCTACACAGGAACTGAATTACAGAACAGAACAGGGTCTCAAATGTAGAAAACCAACTTATGCTTGCTTAAGGGGAAAGGTGAGTTGGGGTGCTGCATAAAACCAGAGATTGAAATGAGCACAGATAAAGTTCCTTAAGCCAAATATGGAATAGACAAGAGCTACTCCTTGCTCAACGAAATGGACTCAACACCGCATATTAAATGCCTAAGAATGTACCTGACTAGTAAGTATCTTAAAACCTATGGATTGCTATGTCTCCGAAAGAGAATCAAGCATGTGTACAGGGGCATAAACGCAGCAGTGATAGGATTGGAGAGGTTCGGTGAGCAAATGAAGACCCTTTGAAGTCATATTGCATGGTACCCATTCCACGGGTTTCAACTACCCAGGTTTAAGGTATTCTTCCTTCAGCTAAAACATGCATGTGGAACCTAGAGTATGATCAACCATGTGATCGGGAGACGTGTTCAAATATGTCTCAGTTTTCGTACCCTGGTACTCGGGTGCAACATTCCAGACGCTTTACTAACACCCTCCCGACTTGGAGAGTCAGTCCCTTTAACCTCCTGTTTGGCCCAGTTTGCAATTTCTGCGGAAGATGAACAGGAATAGCGAGAACCAATGAGAGACTAGCTGGAAGGTGTCTGGACGGGCAAATTTAACTCTCATTTCCCACCAGGAAGAGGAATTAACCAAAGGCTCAGCGTGCCGTGCCGGAACCAGATTAGGGCCTGAAGCCATCCTGCGGTGTTGCGGCCAGCTCAAAAGAAAGCGAGTTGAAGAAAGGAGCTCAGGGGCACTGTAATTCACAAACCTGCAGAGTTATAAATGACAGCTATCGTCCAAAAATATACTGAAGTAAGGCTGCCCAGAGGACTTGAAAGCGGGGCAGAATTGCAGGAAACCGATTTCAGGAGGCAGACTGGAATTGCATTGAAAGCATAGGAAAAGAGGCAGAACGTCCACAATGATGCACTTGGCCAAAAAGGGCGTATGCGTTTTTTCCTGAATATATTCAGGAAAAAACGCATACGCCCTTTTTGGCCAACCAAGCAAGCTTGCAAAGGAAATCTGCACTACAATGAAGTCTCACTTCCCCCCGGTCAAAAGGGCCATCTGAAAAAAGTGTAAAATCCAGAAAGGCAGGACAGGCCATGGAGAACTGGGAGCCTTGTTATGCTGATGGGCGGGATGTAAATTGCCAACAGACACTCGGGAGAAGTGTATGGTGTTTCCTGAAACATCTAAAAAACAAAGCAACAGAGCCTAGGGCACTTCCACTTATGGTCCTATAGCTTAGGGAAATTAAAATCAAAAAGACACAGCCACCCCAAAGTTTGGGACGCCTCTGTTTACAAGAACCTCGTTTACCGTACAAGTTCAACATCGCAGAAAGTGAAAAATGGATAAAGAAGTTGTGGTATTTACTTACAAAGCAATATCACTCAGCAATGAAATCTATGTCATCAGGCCCTTAGCAGCACAATGAGTGGATTCAGGTATGATGATTCTAACTGAAATAAGTCACACAGAAAAAGAAACATCATAAGATATCAGGAATACACGGAATGTAAACTTGGCTACACAGGAACTGAATTACAGAACAGAACAGGGTCTCAAATGTAGAAAACCAACTTATGCTTGCTTAAGGGGAAAGGTGAGTTGGGGTGCTGCATAAAACCAGAGATTGAAATGAGCACAGATAAAGTTCCTTAAGCCAAATATGGAATAGACAAGAGCTACTCCTTGCTCAACGAAATGGACTCAACACCGCATATTAAATGCCTAAGAATGTACCTGACTAGTAAGTATCTTAAAACCTATGGATTGCTATGTCTCCGAAAGAGAATCAAGCATGTGTACAGGGGCATAAACGCAGCAGTGATAGGATTGGAGAGGTTCGGTGAGCAAATGAAGACCCTTTGAAGTCATATTGCATGGTACCCATTCCACGGGTTTCAACTACCCAGGTTTAAGGTATTCTTCCTTCAGCTAAAACATGCATGTGGAACCTAGAGTATGATCAACCATGTGATCGGGAGACGTGTTCAAATATGTCTCAGTTTTCGTACCCTGGTACTCGGGTGCAACATTCCAGACGCTTTACTAACACCCTCCCGACTTGGAGAGTCAGTCCCTTTAACCTCCTGTTTGGCCCAGTTTGCAATTTCTGCGGAAGATGAACAGGAATAGCGAGAACCAATGAGAGACTAGCTGGAAGGTGTCTGGACGGGCAAATTTAACTCTCATTTCCCACCAGGAAGAGGAATTAACCAAAGGCTCAGCGTGCCGTGCCGGAACCAGATTAGGGCCTGAAGCCATCCTGCGGTGTTGCGGCCAGCTCAAAAGAAAGCGAGTTGAAGAAAGGAGCTCAGGGGCACTGTAATTCACAAACCTGCAGAGTTATAAATGACAGCTATCGTCCAAAAATATACTGAAGTAAGGCTGCCCAGAGGACTTGAAAGCGGGGCAGAATTGCAGGAAACCGATTTCAGGAGGCAGACTGGAATTGCATTGAAAGCATAGGAAAAGAGGCAGAACGTCCACAATGATGCACTTGGCCAAAAAGGGCGTATGCGTTTTTTCCTGAATATATTCAGGAAAAAACGCATACGCCCTTTTTGGCCAACCAAGCAAGCTTGCAAAGGAAATCTGCACTACAATGAAGTCTCACTTCCCCCCGGTCAAAAGGGCCATCTGAAAAAAGTGTAAAATCCAGAAAGGCAGGACAGGCCATGGAGAACTGGGAGCCTTGTTATGCTGATGGGCGGGATGTAAATTGCCAACAGACACTCGGGAGAAGTGTATGGTGTTTCCTGAAACATCTAAAAAACAAAGCAACAGAGCCTAGGGCACTTCCACTTATGGTCCTATAGCTTAGGGAAATTAAAATCAAAAAGACACAGCCACCCCAAAGTTTGGGACGCCTCTGTTTACAAGAACCTCGTTTACCGTACAAGTTCAACATCGCAGAAAGTGAAAAATGGATAAAGAAGTTGTGGTATTTACTTACAAAGCAATATCACTCAGCAATGAAATCTATGTCATCAGGCCCTTAGCAGCACAATGAGTGGATTCAGGTATGATGATTCTAACTGAAATAAGTCACACAGAAAAAGAAACATCATAAGATATCAGTAATACACGGAATGTAAACTTGGCTACACAGGAACTGAATTACAGAACAGAACAGGGTCTCAAATTTAGAAAACCAACTTATGCTTGCTTAAGGGGAAAGGTGAGTTGGGGTGCTGCATAAAACCAGAGATTGAAATGAGCACAGATAAAGTTCCTTAAGCCAAATATGGAATAGACAAGAGCTACTCCTTGCTCAACGAAATGGACTCAACACCGCATATTAAATGCCTAAGAATGTACCTGACTAGTAAGTATCTTAAAACCTATGGATTGCTATGTCTCCGAAAGAGAATCAAGCATGTGTACAGGGGCATAAACGCAGCAGTGATAGGATTGGAGAGGTTCGGTGAGCAAATGAAGACCCTTTGAAGTCATATTGCATGGTACCCATTCCACGGGTTTCAACTACCCAGGTTTAAGGTATTCTTCCTTCAGCTAAAACATGCATGTGGAACCTAGAGTATGATCAACCATGTGATCGGGAGACGTGTTCAAATATGTCTCAGTTTTCGTACCCTGGTACTCGGGTGCAACATTCCAGACGCTTTACTAACACCCTCCCGACTTGGAGAGTCAGTCCCTTTAACCTCCTGTTTGGCCCAGTTTGCAATTTCTGCGGAAGATGAACAGGAATAGCGAGAACCAATGAGAGACTAGCTGGAAGGTGTCTGGACGGGCAAATTTAACTCTCATTTCCCACCAGGAAGAGGAATTAACCAAAGGCTCAGCGTGCCGTGCCGGAACCAGATTAGGGCCTGAAGCCATCCTGCGGTGTTGCGGCCAGCTCAAAAGAAAGCGAGTTGAAGAAAGGAGCTCAGGGGCACTGTAATTCACAAACCTGCAGAGTTATAAATGACAGCTATCGTCCAAAAATATACTGAAGTAAGGCTGCCCAGAGGACTTGAAAGCGGGGCAGAATTGCAGGAAACCGATTTCAGGAGGCAGACTGGAATTGCATTGAAAGCATAGGAAAAGAGGCAGAACGTCCACAATGATGCACTTGGCCAAAAAGGGCGTATGCGTTTTTTCCTGAATATATTCAGGAAAAAACGCATACGCCCTTTTTGGCCAACCAAGCAAGCTTGCAAAGGAAATCTGCACTACAATGAAGTCTCACTTCCCCCCGGTCAAAAGGGCCATCTGAAAAAAGTGTAAAATCCAGAAAGGCAGGACAGGCCATGGAGAACTGGGAGCCTTGTTATGCTGATGGGCGGGATGTAAATTGCCAACAGACACTCGGGAGAAGTGTATGGTGTTTCCTGAAACATCTAAAAAACAAAGCAACAGAGCCTAGGGCACTTCCACTTATGGTCCTATAGCTTAGGGAAATTAAAATCAAAAAGACACAGCCACCCCAAAGTTTGGGACGCCTCTGTTTACAAGAACCTCGTGTACAGTACAAGTTCAACATCGCAGAAAGTGAAAAATGGATAAAGAAGTTGTGGTATTTACTTACAAAGCAATATCACTCAGCAATGAAATCTATGTCATCAGGCCCTTAGCAGCACAATGAGTGGATTCAGGTATGATGATTCTAACTGAAATAAGTCACACAGAAAAAGAAACATCATAAGATATCAGTAATACACGGAATGTAAACTTGGCTACACAGGAACTGAATTACAGAACAGAACAGGGTCTCAAATTTAGAAAACCAACTTATGCTTGCTTAAGGGGAAAGGTGAGTTGGGGTGCTGCATAAAACCAGAGATTGAAATGAGCACAGATAAAGTTCCTTAAGCCAAATATGGAATAGACAAGAGCTACTCCTTGCTCAACGAAATGGACTCAACACCGCATATTAAATGCCTAAGAATGTACCTGACTAGTAAGTATCTTAAAACCTATGGATTGCTATGTCTCCGAAAGAGAATCAAGCATGTGTACAGGGACATAAACGCAGCAGTGATAGGATTGGAGAGGTTCGGTGAGCAAATGAAGACCCTTTGAAGTCATATTGCATGGTACCCATTCCACGGGTTTCAACTACCCAGGTTTAAGGTATTCTTCCTTCAGCTAAAACATGCATGTGGAACCTAGAGTATGATCAACCATGTGATCGGGAGACGTGTTCAAATATGTCTCAGTTTTCGTACCCTGGTACTCGGGTGCAACATTCCAGACGCTTTACTAACACCCTCCCGACTTGGAGAGTCAGTCCCTTTAACCTCCTGTTTGGCCCAGTTTGCAATTTCTGCGGAAGATGAACAGGAATAGCGAGAACCAATGAGAGACTAGCTGGAAGGTGTCTGGACGGGCAAATTTAACTCTCATTTCCCACCAGGAAGAGGAATTAACCAAAGGCTCAGCGTGCCGTGCCGGAACCAGATTAGGGCCTGAAGCCATCCTGCGGTGTTGCGGCCAGCTCAAAAGAAAGCGAGTTGAAGAAAGGAGCTCAGGGGCACTGTAATTCACAAACCTGCAGAGTTATAAATGACAGCTATCGTCCAAAAATATACTGAAGTAAGGCTGCCCAGAGGACTTGAAAGCGGGGCAGAATTGCAGGAAACCGATTTCAGGAGGCAGACTGGAATTGCATTGAAAGCATAGGAAAAGAGGCAGAACGTCCACAATGATGCACTTGGCCAAAAAGGGCGTATGCGTTTTTTCCTGAATATATTCAGGAAAAAACGCATACGCCCTCTTTGGCCAACCAAGCAAGCTTGCAAAGGAAATCTGCACTACAATGAAGTCTCACTTCCCCCCGGTCAAAAGGGCCATCTGAAAAAAGTGTAAAATCCAGAAAGGCAGGACAGGCCATGGAGAACTGGGAGCCTTGTTATGCTGATGGGCGGGATGTAAATTGCCAACAGACACTCGGGAGAAGTGTATGGTGTTTCCTGAAACATCTAAAAAACAAAGCAACAGAGCCTAGGGCACTTCCACTTATGGTCCTATAGCTTAGGGAAATTAAAATCAAAAAGACACAGCCACCCCAAAGTTTGGGACGCCTCTGTTTACAAGAACCTCGTTTACCGTACAAGTTCAACATCGCAGAAAGTGAAAAATGGATAAAGAAGTTGTGGTATTTACTTACAAAGCAATATCACTCAGCAATGAAATCTATGTCATCAGGCCCTTAGCAGCACAATGAGTGGATTCAGGTATGATGATTCTAACTGAAATAAGTCACACAGAAAAAGAAACATCATAAGATATCAGGAATACACGGAATGTAAACTTGGCTACACAGGAACTGAATTACAGAACAGAACAGGGTCTCAAATTTAGAAAACCAACTTATGCTTGCTTAAGGGGAAAGGTGAGTTGGGGTGCTGCATAAAACCAGAGATTGAAATGAGCACAGATAAAGTTCCTTAAGCCAAATATGGAATAGACAAGAGCTACTCCTTGCTCAACGAAATGGACTCAACACCGCATATTAAATGGCTAAGAATGTACCTGACTAGTAAGTATCTTAAAACCTATGGATTGCTATGTCTCCGAAAGAGAATCAAGCATGTGTACAGGGGCATAAACGCAGCAGTGATAGGATTGGAGAGGTTCGGTGAGCAAATGAAGACCCTTTGAAGTCATATTGCATGGTACCCATTCCACGGGTTTCAACTACCCAGGTTTAAGGTATTCTTCCTTCAGCTAAAACATGCATGTGGAACCTAGAGTATGATCAACCATGTGATCGGGAGACGTGTTCAAATATGTCTCAGTTTTCGTACCCTGGTACTCGGGTGCAACATTCCAGACGCTTTACTAACACCCTCCCGACTTGGAGAGTCAGTCCCTTTAACCTCCTGTTTGGCCCAGTTTGCAATTTCTGCGGAAGATGAACAGGAATAGCGAGAACCAATGAGAGACTAGCTGGAAGGTGTCTGGACGGGCAAATTTAACTCTCATTTCCCACCAGGAAGAGGAATTAACCAAAGGCTCAGCGTGCCGTGCCGGAACCAGATTAGGGCCTGAAGCCATCCTGCGGTGTTGCGGCCAGCTCAAAAGAAAGCGAGTTGAAGAAAGGAGCTCAGGGGCACTGTAATTCACAAACCTGCAGAGTTATAAATGACAGCTATCGTCCAAAAATATACTGAAGTAAGGCTGCCCAGAGGACTTGAAAGCGGGGCAGAATTGCAGGAAACCGATTTCAGGAGGCAGACTGGAATTGCATTGAAAGCATAGGAAAAGAGGCAGAACGTCCACAATGATGCACTTGGCCAAAAAGGGCGTATGCGTTTTTTCCTGAATATATTCAGGAAAAAACGCATACGCCCTTTTTGGCCAACCAAGCAAGCTTGCAAAGGAAATCTGCACTACAATGAAGTCTCACTTCCCCCCGGTCAAAAGGGCCATCTGAAAAAAGTGTAAAATCCAGAAAGGCAGGACAGGCCATGGAGAACTGGGAGCCTTGTTATGCTGATGGGCGGGATGTAAATTGCCAACAGACACTCGGGAGAAGTGTATGGTGTTTCCTGAAACATCTAAAAAACAAAGCAACAGAGCCTAGGGCACTTCCACTTATGGTCCTATAGCTTAGGGAAATTAAAATCAAAAAGACACAGCCACCCCAAAGTTTGGGACGCCTCTGTTTACAAGAACCTCGTGTACAGTACAAGTTCAACATCGCAGAAAGTGAAAAATGGATAAAGAAGTTGTGGTATTTACTTACAAAGCAATATCACTCAGCAATGAAATCTATGTCATCAGGCCCTTAGCAGCACAATGAGTGGATTCAGGTATGATGATTCTAACTGAAATAAGTCACACAGAAAAAGAAACATCATAAGATATCAGGAATACACGGAATGTAAACTTGGCTACACAGGAACTGAATTACAGAACAGAACAGGGTCTCAAATTTAGAAAACCAACTTATGCTTGCTTAAGGGGAAAGGTGAGTTGGGGTGCTGCATAAAACCAGAGATTGAAATGAGCACAGATAAAGTTCCTTAAGCCAAATATGGAATAGACAAGAGCTACTCCTTGCTCAACGAAATGGACTCAACACCGCATATTAAATGGCTAAGAATGTACCTGACTAGTAAGTATCTTAAAACCTATGGATTGCTATGTCTCCGAAAGAGAATCAAGCATGTGTACAGGGGCATAAACGCAGCAGTGATAGGATTGGAGAGGTTCGGTGAGCAAATGAAGACCCTTTGAAGTCATATTGCATGGTACCCATTCCACGGGTTTCAACTACCCAGGTTTAAGGTATTCTTCCTTCAGCTAAAACATGCATGTGGAACCTAGAGTATGATCAACCATGTGATCGGGAGACGTGTTCAAATATGTCTCAGTTTTCGTACCCTGGTACTCGGGTGCAACATTCCAGACGCTTTACTAACACCCTCCCGACTTGGAGAGTCAGTCCCTTTAACCTCCTGTTTGGCCCAGTTTGCAATTTCTGCGGAAGATGAACAGGAATAGCGAGAACCAATGAGAGACTAGCTGGAAGGTGTCTGGACGGGCAAATTTAACTCTCATTTCCCACCAGGAAGAGGAATTAACCAAAGGCTCAGCGTGCCGTGCCGGAACCAGATTAGGGCCTGAAGCCATCCTGCGGTGTTGCGGCCAGCTCAAAAGAAAGCGAGTTGAAGAAAGGAGCTCAGGGGCACTGTAATTCACAAACCTGCAGAGTTATAAATGACAGCTATCGTCCAAAAATATACTGAAGTAAGGCTGCCCAGAGGACTTGAAAGCGGGGCAGAATTGCAGGAAACCGATTTCAGGAGGCAGACTGGAATTGCATTGAAAGCATAGGAAAAGAGGCAGAACGTCCACAATGATGCACTTGGCCAAAAAGGGCGTATGCGTTTTTTCCTGAATATATTCAGGAAAAAACGCATACGCCCTTTTTGGCCAACCAAGCAAGCTTGCAAAGGAAATCTGCACTACAATGAAGTCTCACTTCCCCCCGGTCAAAAGGGCCATCTGAAAAAAGTGTAAAATCCAGAAAGGCAGGACAGGCCATGGAGAACTGGGAGCCTTGTTATGCTGATGGGCGGGATGTAAATTGCCAACAGACACTCGGGAGAAGTGTATGGTGTTTCCTGAAACATCTAAAAAACAAAGCAACAGAGCCTAGGGCACTTCCACTTATGGTCCTATAGCTTAGGGAAATTAAAATCAAAAAGACACAGCCACCCCAAAGTTTGGGACGCCTCTGTTTACAAGAACCTCGTTTACCGTACAAGTTCAACATCGCAGAAAGTGAAAAATGGATAAAGAAGTTGTGGTATTTACTTACAAAGCAATATCACTCAGCAATGAAATCTATGTCATCAGGCCCTTAGCAGCACAATGAGTGGATTCAAGTATGATGATTCTAACTGAAATAAGTCACACAGAAAAAGAAACATCATAAGATATCAGTAATACACGGAATGTAAACTTGGCTACACAGGAACTGAATTACAGAACAGAACAGGGTCTCAAATTTAGAAAACCAACTTATGCTTGCTTAAGGGGAAAGGTGAGTTGGGGTGCTGCATAAAACCAGAGATTGAAATGAGCACAGATAAAGTTCCTTAAGCCAAATATGGAATAGACAAGAGCTACTCCTTGCTCAACGAAATGGACTCAACACCACATATTAAACGCCTAAGAATGTACCTGACTAGTAAGTATCTTAAAACCTATGGATTGCTATGTCTCCGAAAGAGAATCAAGCATGTGTACAGGGGCATAAACGCAGCAGTGATAGGATTGGAGAGGTTCGGTGAGCAAATGAAGACCCTTTGAAGTCATATTGCATGGTACCCATTCCACGGGTTTCAACTACCCAGGTTTAAGGTATTCTTCCTTCAGCTAAAACATGCATGTGGAACCTAGAGTATGATCAACCATGTGATCGGGAGACGTGTTCAAATATGTCTCAGTTTTCGTACCCTGGTACTCGGGTGCAACATTCCAGACGCTTTACTAACACCCTCCCGACTTGGAGAGTCAGTCCCTTTAACCTCCTGTTTGGCCCAGTTTGCAATTTCTGCGGAAGATGAACAGGAATAGCGAGAACCAATGAGAGACTAGCTGGAAGGTGTCTGGACGGGCAAATTTAACTCTCATTTCCCACCAGGAAGAGGAATTAACCAAAGGCTCAGCGTGCCGTGCCGGAACCAGATTAGGGCCTGAAGCCATCCTGCGGTGTTGCGGCCAGCTCAAAAGAAAGCGAGTTGAAGAAAGGAGCTCAGGGGCACTGTAATTCACAAACCTGCAGAGTTATAAATGACAGCTATCGTCCAAAAATATACTGAAGTAAGGCTGCCCAGAGGACTTGAAAGCGGGGCAGAATTGCAGGAAACCGATTTCAGGAGGCAGACTGGAATTGCATTGAAAGCATAGGAAAAGAGGCAGAACGTCCACAATGATGCACTTGGCCAAAAAGGGCGTATGCGTTTTTTCCTGAATATATTCAGGAAAAAACGCATACGCCCTTTTTGGCCAACCAAGCAAGCTTGCAAAGGAAATCTGCACTACAATGAAGTCTCACTTCCCCCCGGTCAAAAGGGCCATCTGAAAAAAGTGTAAAATCCAGAAAGGCAGGACAGGCCATGGAGAACTGGGAGCCTTGTTATGCTGATGGGCGGGATGTAAATTGCCAACAGACACTCGGGAGAAGTGTATGGTGTTTCCTGAAACATCTAAAAAACAAAGCAACAGAGCCTAGGGCACTTCCACTTATGGTCCTATAGCTTAGGGAAATTAAAATCAAAAAGACACAGCCACCCCAAAGTTTGGGACGCCTCTGTTTACAAGAACCTCGTGTACAGTACAAGTTCAACATCGCAGAAAGTGAAAAATGGATAAAGAAGTTGTGGTATTTACTTACAAAGCAATATCACTCAGCAATGAAATCTATGTCATCAGGCCCTTAGCAGCACAATGAGTGGATTCAGGTATGATGATTCTAACTGAAATAAGTCACACAGAAAAAGAAACATCATAAGATATCAGGAATACACGGAATGTAAACTTGGCTACACAGGAACTGAATTACAGAACAGAACAGGGTCTCAAATTTAGAAAACCAACTTATGCTTGCTTAAGGGGAAAGGTGAGTTGGGGTGCTGCATAAAACCAGAGATTGAAATGAGCACAGATAAAGTTCCTTAAGCCAAATATGGAATAGACAAGAGCTACTCCTTGCTCAACGAAATGGACTCAACACCGCATATTAAATGGCTAAGAATGTACCTGACTAGTAAGTATCTTAAAACCTATGGATTGCTATGTCTCCGAAAGAGAATCAAGCATGTGTACAGGGGCATAAACGCAGCAGTGATAGGATTGGAGAGGTTCGGTGAGCAAATGAAGACCCTTTGAAGTCATATTGCATGGTACCCATTCCACGGGTTTCAACTACCCAGGTTTAAGGTATTCTTCCTTCAGCTAAAACATGCATGTGGAACCTAGAGTATGATCAACCATGTGATCGGGAGACGTGTTCAAATATGTCTCAGTTTTCGTACCCTGGTACTCGGGTGCAACATTCCAGACGCTTTACTAACACCCTCCCGACTTGGAGAGTCAGTCCCTTTAACCTCCTGTTTGGCCCAGTTTGCAATTTCTGCGGAAGATGAACAGGAATAGCGAGAACCAATGAGAGACTAGCTGGAAGGTGTCTGGACGGGCAAATTTAACTCTCATTTCCCACCAGGAAGAGGAATTAACCAAAGGCTCAGCGTGCCGTGCCGGAACCAGATTAGGGCCTGAAGCCATCCTGCGGTGTTGCGGCCAGCTCAAAAGAAAGCGAGTTGAAGAAAGGAGCTCAGGGGCACTGTAATTCACAAACCTGCAGAGTTATAAATGACAGCTATCGTCCAAAAATATACTGAAGTAAGGCTGCCAAGAGGACTTGAAAGCGGGGCAGAATTGCAGGAAACCGATTTCAGGAGGCAGACTGGAATTGCATTGAAAGCATAGGAAAAGAGGCAGAACGTCCACAATGATGCACTTGGCCAAAAAGGGCGTATGCGTTTTTTCCTGAATATATTCAGGAAAAAACGCATACGCCCTTTTTGGCCAACCAAGCAAGCTTGCAAAGGAAATCTGCACTACAATGAAGTCTCACTTCCCCCCGGTCAAAAGGGCCATCTGAAAAAAGTGTAAAATCCAGAAAGGCAGGACAGGCCATGGAGAACTGGGAGCCTTGTTATGCTGATGGGCGGGATGTAAATTGCCAACAGACACTCGGGAGAAGTGTATGGTGTTTCCTGAAACATCTAAAAAACAAAGCAACAGAGCCTAGGGCACTTCCACTTATGGTCCTATAGCTTAGGGAAATTAAAATCAAAAAGACACAGCCACCCCAAAGTTTGGGACGCCTCTGTTTACAAGAACCTCGTTTACCGTACAAGTTCAACATCGCAGAAAGTGAAAAATGGATAAAGAAGTTGTGGTATTTACTTACAAAGCAATATCACTCAGCAATGAAATCTATGTCATCAGGCCCTTAGCAGCACAATGAGTGGATTCAGGTATGATGATTCTAACTGAAATAAGTCACACAGAAAAAGAAACATCATAAGATATCAGTAATACACGGAATGTAAACTTGGCTACACAGGAACTGAATTACAGAACAGAACAGGGTCTCAAATTTAGAAAACCAACTTATGCTTGCTTAAGGGGAAAGGTGAGTTGGGGTGCTGCATAAAACCAGAGATTGAAATGAGCACAGATAAAGTTCCTTAAGCCAAATATGGAATAGACAAGAGCTACTCCTTGCTCAACGAAATGGACTCAACACCGCATATTAAATGCCTAAGAATGTACCTGACTAGTAAGTATCTTAAAACCTATGGATTGCTATGTCTCCGAAAGAGAATCAAGCATGTGTACAGGGGCATAAACGCAGCAGTGATAGGATTGGAGAGGTTCGGTGAGCAAATGAAGACCCTTTGAAGTCATATTGCATGGTACCCATTCCACGGGTTTCAACTACCCAGGTTTAAGGTATTCTTCCTTCAGCTAAAACATGCATGTGGAACCTAGAGTATGATCAACCATGTGATCGGGAGACGTGTTCAAATATGTCTCAGTTTTCGTACCCTGGTACTCGGGTGCAACATTCCAGACGCTTTACTAACACCCTCCCGACTTGGAGAGTCAGTCCCTTTAACCTCCTGTTTGGCCCAGTTTGCAATTTCTGCGGAAGATGAACAGGAATAGCGAGAACCAATGAGAGACTAGCTGGAAGGTGTCTGGACGGGCAAATTTAACTCTCATTTCCCACCAGGAAGAGGAATTAACCAAAGGCTCAGCGTGCCGTGCCGGAACCAGATTAGGGCCTGAAGCCATCCTGCGGTGTTGCGGCCAGCTCAAAAGAAAGCGAGTTGAAGAAAGGAGCTCAGGGGCACTGTAATTCACAAACCTGCAGAGTTATAAATGACAGCTATCGTCCAAAAATATACTGAAGTAAGGCTGCCCAGAGGACTTGAAAGCGGGGCAGAATTGCAGGAAACCGATTTCAGGAGGCAGACTGGAATTGCATTGAAAGCATAGGAAAAGAGGCAGAACGTCCACAATGATGCACTTGGCCAAAAAGGGCGTATGCGTTTTTTCCTGAATATATTCAGGAAAAAACGCATACGCCCTTTTTGGCCAACCAAGCAAGCTTGCAAAGGAAATCTGCACTACAATGAAGTCTCACTTCCCCCCGGTCAAAAGGGCCATCTGAAAAAAGTGTAAAATCCAGAAAGGCAGGACAGGCCATGGAGAACTGGGAGCCTTGTTATGCTGATGGGCGGGATGTAAATTGCCAACAGACACTCGGGAGAAGTGTATGGTGTTTCCTGAAACATCTAAAAAACAAAGCAACAGAGCCTAGGGCACTTCCACTTATGGTCCTATAGCTTAGGGAAATTAAAATCAAAAAGACACAGCCACCCCAAAGTTTGGGACGCCTCTGTTTACAAGAACCTCGTTTACCGTACAAGTTCAACATCGCAGAAAGTGAAAAATGGATAAAGAAGTTGTGGTATTTACTTACAAAGCAATATCACTCAGCAATGAAATCTATGTCATCAGGCCCTTAGCAGCACAATGAGTGGATTCAGGTATGATGATTCTAACTGAAATAAGTCACACAGAAAAAGAAACATCATAAGATATCAGTAATACACGGAATGTAAACTTGGCTACACAGGAACTGAATTACAGAACAGAACAGGGTCTCAAATTTAGAAAACCAACTTATGCTTGCTTAAGGGGAAAGGTGAGTTGGGGTGCTGCATAAAACCAGAGATTGAAATGAGCACAGATAAAGTTCCTTAAGCCAAATATGGAATAGACAAGAGCTACTCCTTGCTCAACGAAATGGACTCAACACCGCATATTAAATGGCTAAGAATGTACCTGACTAGTAAGTATCTTAAAACCTATGGATTGCTATGTCTCCGAAAGAGAATCAAGCATGTGTACAGGGGCATAAACGCAGCAGTGATAGGATTGGAGAGGTTCGGTGAGCAAATGAAGACCCTTTGAAGTCATATTGCATGGTACCCATTCCACGGGTTTCAACTACCCAGGTTTAAGGTATTCTTCCTTCAGCTAAAACATGCATGTGGAACCTAGAGTATGATCAACCATGTGATCGGGAGACGTGTTCAAATATGTCTCAGTTTTCGTACCCTGGTACTCGGGTGCAACATTCCAGACGCTTTACTAACACCCTCCCGACTTGGAGAGTCAGTCCCTTTAACCTCCTGTTTGGCCCAGTTTGCAATTTCTGCGGAAGATGAACAGGAATAGCGAGAACCAATGAGAGACTAGCTGGAAGGTGTCTGGACGGGCAAATTTAACTCTCATTTCCCACCAGGAAGAGGAATTAACCAAAGGCTCAGCGTGCCGTGCCGGAACCAGATTAGGGCCTGAAGCCATCCTGCGGTGTTGCGGCCAGCTCAAAAGAAAGCGAGTTGAAGAAAGGAGCTCAGGGGCACTGTAATTCACAAACCTGCAGAGTTATAAATGACAGCTATCGTCCAAAAATATACTGAAGTAAGGCTGCCCAGAGGACTTGAAAGCGGGGCAGAATTGCAGGAAACCGATTTCAGGAGGCAGACTGGAATTGCATTGAAAGCATAGGAAAAGAGGCAGAACGTCCACAATGATGCACTTGGCCAAAAAGGGCGTATGCGTTTTTTCCTGAATATATTCAGGAAAAAACGCATACGCCCTTTTTGGCCAACCAAGCAAGCTTGCAAAGGAAATCTGCACTACAATGAAGTCTCACTTCCCCCCGGTCAAAAGGGCCATCTGAAAAAAGTGTAAAATCCAGAAAGGCAGGACAGGCCATGGAGAACTGGGAGCCTTGTTATGCTGATGGGCGGGATGTAAATTGCCAACAGACACTCGGGAGAAGTGTATGGTGTTTCCTGAAACATCTAAAAAACAAAGCAACAGAGCCTAGGGCACTTCCACTTATGGTCCTATAGCTTAGGGAAATTAAAATCAAAAAGACACAGCCACCCCAAAGTTTGGGACGCCTCTGTTTACAAGAACCTCGTTTACCGTACAAGTTCAACATCGCAGAAAGTGAAAAATGGATAAAGAAGTTGTGGTATTTACTTACAAAGCAATATCACTCAGCAATGAAATCTATGTCATCAGGCCCTTAGCAGCACAATGAGTGGATTCAGGTATGATGATTCTAACTGAAATAAGTCACACAGAAAAAGAAACATCATAAGATATCAGTAATACACGGAATGTAAACTTGGCTACACAGGAACTGAATTACAGAACAGAACAGGGTCTCAAATTTAGAAAACCAACTTATGCTTGCTTAAGGGGAAAGGTGAGTTGGGGTGCTGCATAAAACCAGAGATTGAAATGAGCACAGATAAAGTTCCTTAAGCCAAATATGGAATAGACAAGAGCTACTCCTTGCTCAACGAAATGGACTCAACACCGCATATTAAATGCCTAAGAATGTACCTGACTAGTAAGTATCTTAAAACCTATGGATTGCTATGTCTCCGAAAGAGAATCAAGCATGTGTACAGGGGCATAAACGCAGCAGTGATAGGATTGGAGAGGTTCGGTGAGCAAATGAAGACCCTTTGAAGTCATATTGCATGGTACCCATTCCACGGGTTTCAACTACCCAGGTTTAAGGTATTCTTCCTTCAGCTAAAACATGCATGTGGAACCTAGAGTATGATCAACCATGTGATCGGGAGACGTGTTCAAATATGTCTCAGTTTTCGTACCCTGGTACTCGGGTGCAACATTCCAGACGCTTTACTAACACCCTCCCGACTTGGAGAGTCAGTCCCTTTAACCTCCTGTTTGGCCCAGTTTGCAATTTCTGCGGAAGATGAACAGGAATAGCGAGAACCAATGAGAGACTAGCTGGAAGGTGTCTGGACGGGCAAATTTAACTCTCATTTCCCACCAGGAAGAGGAATTAACCAAAGGCTCAGCGTGCCGTGCCGGAACCAGATTAGGGCCTGAAGCCATCCTGCGGTGTTGCGGCCAGCTCAAAAGAAAGCGAGTTGAAGAAAGGAGCTCAGGGGCACTGTAATTCACAAACCTGCAGAGTTATAAATGACAGCTATCGTCCAAAAATATACTGAAGTAAGGCTGCCCAGAGGACTTGAAAGCGGGGCAGAATTGCAGGAAACCGATTTCAGGAGGCAGACTGGAATTGCATTGAAAGCATAGGAAAAGAGGCAGAACGTCCACAATGATGCACTTGGCCAAAAAGGGCGTATGCGTTTTTTCCTGAATATATTCAGGAAAAAACGCATACGCCCTTTTTGGCCAACCAAGCAAGCTTGCAAAGGAAATCTGCACTACAATGAAGTCTCACTTCCCCCCGGTCAAAAGGGCCATCTGAAAAAAGTGTAAAATCCAGAAAGGCAGGACAGGCCATGGAGAACTGGGAGCCTTGTTATGCTGATGGGCGGGATGTAAATTGCCAACAGACACTCGGGAGAAGTGTATGGTGTTTCCTGAAACATCTAAAAAACAAAGCAACAGAGCCTAGGGCACTTCCACTTATGGTCCTATAGCTTAGGGAAATTAAAATCAAAAAGACACAGCCACCCCAAAGTTTGGGACGCCTCTGTTTACAAGAACCTCGTGTACCGTACAAGTTCAACATCGCAGAAAGTGAAAAATGGATAAAGAAGTTGTGGTATTTACTTACAAAGCAATATCACTCAGCAATGAAATCTATGTCATCAGGCCCTTAGCAGCACAATGAGTGGATTCAGGTATGATGATTCTAACTGAAATAAGTCACACAGAAAAAGAAACATCATAAGATATCAGTAATACACGAATGTAAACTTGGCTACACAGGAACTGAATTACAGAACAGAACAGGGTCTCAAATTTAGAAAACCAACTTATGCTTGCTTAAGGGGAAAGGTGAGTTGGGGTGCTGCATAAAACCAGAGATTGAAATGAGCACAGATAAAGTTCCTTAAGCCAAATATGGAATAGACAAGAGCTACTCCTTGCTCAACGAAATGGACTCAACACCGCATATTAAATGCCTAAGAATGTACCTGACTAGTAAGTATCTTAAAACCTATGGATTGCTATGTCTCCGAAAGAGAATCAAGCATGTGTACAGGGGCATAAACGCAGCAGTGATAGGATTGGAGAGGTTCGGTGAGCAAATGAAGACCCTTTGAAGTCATATTGCATGGTACCCATTCCACGGGTTTCAACTACCCAGGTTTAAGGTATTCTTCCTTCAGCTAAAACATGCATGTGGAACCTAGAGTATGATCAACCATGTGATCGGGAGACGTGTTCAAATATGTCTCAGTTTTCGTACCCTGGTACTCGGGTGCAACATTCCAGACGCTTTACTAACACCCTCCCGACTTGGAGAGTCAGTCCCTTTAACCTCCTGTTTGGCCCAGTTTGCAATTTCTGCGGAAGATGAACAGGAATAGCGAGAACCAATGAGAGACTAGCTGGAAGGTGTCTGGACGGGCAAATTTAACTCTCATTTCCCACCAGGAAGAGGAATTAACCAAAGGCTCAGCGTGCCGTGCCGGAACCAGATTAGGGCCTGAAGCCATCCTGCGGTGTTGCGGCCAGCTCAAAAGAAAGCGAGTTGAAGAAAGGAGCTCAGGGGCACTGTAATTCACAAACCTGCAGAGTTATAAATGACAGCTATCGTCCAAAAATATACTGAAGTAAGGCTGCCCAGAGGACTTGAAAGCGGGGCAGAATTGCAGGAAACCGATTTCAGGAGGCAGACTGGAATTGCATTGAAAGCATAGGAAAAGAGGCAGAACGTCCACAATGATGCACTTGGCCAAAAAGGGCGTATGCGTTTTTTCCTGAATATATTCAGGAAAAAACGCATACGCCCTTTTTGGCCAACCAAGCAAGCTTGCAAAGGAAATCTGCACTACAATGAAGTCTCACTTCCCCCCGGTCAAAAGGGCCATCTGAAAAAAGTGTAAAATCCAGAAAGGCAGGACAGGCCATGGAGAACTGGGGAGCCTTGTTATGCTGATGGCGGGATGTAAATTGCCAACAGACACTCGGGAGAAGTGTATGGTGTTTCCTGAAACATCTAAAAAACAAAGCAACAGAGCCTAGGGCACTTCCACTTATGGTCCTATAGCTTAGGGAAATTAAAATCAAAAAGACACAGCCACCCCAAGTTTGGGACGCCTCTGTTTACAAGAACCTCGTTTACCGTACAAGTTCAACATCGCAGAAAGTGAAAAATGGATAAAGAAGTTGTGGTATTTACTTACAAAGCAATATCACTCAGCAATGAAATCTATGTCATCAGGCCCTTAGCAGCACAATGAGTGGATTCAGGTATGATGATTCTAACTGAAATAAGTCACACAGAAAAAGAAACATCATAAGATATCAGTAATACACGGAATGTAAACTTGGCTACACAGGAACTGAATTACAGAACAGAACAGGGTCTCAAATTTAGAAAACCAACTTATGCTTGCTTAAGGGGAAAGGTGAGTTGGGGTGCTGCATAAAACCAGAGATTGAAATGAGCACAGATAAAGTTCCTTAAGCCAAATATGGAATAGACAAGAGCTACTCCTTGCTCAACGAAATGGACTCAACACCGCATATTAAATGCCTAAGAATGTACCTGACTAGTAAGTATCTTAAAACCTATGGATTGCTATGTCTCCGAAAGAGAATCAAGCATGTGTACAGGGGCATAAACGCAGCAGTGATAGGATTGGAGAGGTTCGGTGAGCAAATGAAGACCCTTTGAAGTCATATTGCATGGTACCCATTCCACGGGTTTCAACTACCCAGGTTTAAGGTATTCTTCCTTCAGCTAAAACATGCATGTGGAACCTAGAGTATGATCAACCATGTGATCGGGAGACGTGTTCAAATATGTCTCAGTTTTCGTACCCTGGTACTCGGGTGCAACATTCCAGACGCTTTACTAACACCCTCCCGACTTGGAGAGTCAGTCCCTTTAACCTCCTGTTTGGCCCAGTTTGCAATTTCTGCGGAAGATGAACAGGAATAGCGAGAACCAATGAGAGACTAGCTGGAAGGTGTCTGGACGGGCAAATTTAACTCTCATTTCCCACCAGGAAGAGGAATTAACCAAAGGCTCAGCGTGCCGTGCCGGAACCAGATTAGGGCCTGAAGCCATCCTGCGGTGTTGCGGCCAGCTCAAAAGAAAGCGAGTTGAAGAAAGGAGCTCAGGGGCACTGTAATTCACAAACCTGCAGAGTTATAAATGACAGCTATCGTCCAAAAATATACTGAAGTAAGGCTGCCAAGAGGACTTGAAAGCGGGGCAGAATTGCAGGAAACCGATTTCAGGAGGCAGACTGGAATTGCATTGAAAGCATAGGAAAAGAGGCAGAACGTCCACAATGATGCACTTGGCCAAAAAGGGCTTATGCGTTTTTTCCTGAATATATTCAGGAAAAAACGCATACGCCCTTTTTGGCCAACCAAGCAAGCTTGCAAAGGAAATCTACACTACAATGAAGTCTCACTTCCCCCCGGTCAAAAGGGCCATCTGAAAAAAGTGTAAAATCCAGAAAGGCAGGACAGGCCATGGA